>NW_008709504.1:145887-241482 GCF_000327385.1 Lottia gigantea
CCGAGGGGAAAGGGTTTAAATTTTTTTTTGGGGAAAATTTTTGGGTTTTAAAAATTTTTGGGGGGGGAAATTCCCCCCCCCCCCCCCCCCCCCCCCCCCCCGCCCTTGCCCCCTGTAGCTACGAGCCTGTCGAGTAATTACAATATAGATATTAATCAGAAGTCTATCTTTACCACTGGTGAGATAATTTACTGAAGATTCAGCTAATTATCGTCTTAGTTTACAATTTAAAACCACAATCGATAAGTTTATTATCTTTATTCTAACGGTTATTGGTTTTTCTCTAAGTTATTAAACACTACGATTATAATTAGATTTCACAGTAAACAACCAGAAATTATTTATAAAATGAGAGCGATTTGGAAAATTAATAAGCTCTACGCCTTTCTTTGTGCATCGTTTTGGTTGTTGAAATTAAGTGCCTCTAAAAAGTCTAAAATGTGAAGAACTTTAGTGAAGGTGAGGTTGGCTTAGTTTTGACGCCCCTTCTCATTTCTTTATTATAAAAAACAGACCCGACGATGCAATTCTACAGCTTTTAGAGATTTGTCTTAGTCGAAACGATTTCACATTTAATGGTAAAACATATTTACAAACTTCAGGGACAGCAATGGGCAAACGATTCGCCCCTTCGTACGCAAACCTTTTCATGGCAGAGTGGGAACGTGAGGTGTTGCCCCTCTGTCCATTTGACCCACTTTTTTACGGACGCTTTTTGGATGACATTTTTATGGTTTGGACTTATTCTATCGAACAGTTTTGGGAATTCTTTGAAATTCTCAACAACCACCATCCTTCTATCCAACTAACCACACACGTGAGTAACCAAAGCATAGACTTTCTCGATACGACTATCTTTAAGGGAGATTCCATAGCAGAAACAAATAAACTGGATATTAAAGTGTATTTCAAAGAAACTGATACTCATCAACTCTTGCTCCTTTCACCCAAAACATACAAGTCACAAGTTTTACAATTTCATCGAATTTGTACAAGATCTTCTGATTTCAACCAAGCCTGTACGATTGTTTTCTCAAAACTGAAAGAGCGTGGGTACTCTAAACGATTTTTACGAAACATAAAAAATTCCACCTTAGCACAAATAGCAGCTAAAAACAGACTTTATGCCGAAGTACCTCCAGGTTTAAGAAGTGCTCCATGTTTGTCCAGTAGATGCAAAACATGTCCCTTTATATCAGAAACTCATTATTTTGTAAGCAACTCTACGAATAAAAGGTACCCGATCCAGGAACATCTAACATGTGAACATTCGAATGTAATATATTTAATTTCATGCAAGAAATGCCCCAAACAATATGTAGGAGAAACTAAGAATAATTTACGAACTCGCTTTAATGCTCATAGGTCAGACATCAAATTAAAGAAAGACAAGCCTGTTTCTAATCATTTCAACCTCGACGACCATTCGATCTCGCCCTAATCCCAATTGAGCGTATAGAAATTGACTTGCCCGAAGATGAAACTACCAAATTCCGTCAATCTAGGGAAGCCCATTGGATTGAGACATTGAATACAGCAAGACCTATAGGACTAAATATTCATCATAATGTAGGCAAAGCACCCTTTGTTGTCCCATTTAATACTACCAGCAATCGAGCAAGCAAGATAGTTCATGCCCACTATAAGAGCCCTCAAGAGAAATTCCCCCATGTCTATAAGCAGAAAATGATAGTTGCATATTCAAAAAATAAGAACGTAAATGATAATATTGTTCATAGTAAACTAAAAACAATCAGTACATAACAGATACTATACTTCTCGTCCATCGGGCGAGTTATTTTTTCTAATTTCAGATCAGAATAAGAACAGAAGAAAACCCAACATCAAGACCCTTTATCCAAATTTCTAAATAAAGTGTCTGCTCCACCCTAGGCCTGTACATTTGGGAGAATCAAACCTCCCTTCCCCAAAATTTAATTTTCAAGAAACGAGACACATCATCAGAGGAACAATCACAACGATCAGATTCAGATCGGACAGTTATACGACATCTAGAATGAGAGTTCGGCCACCCCAATTTTCTAAAATCAACGGATTTCTAATGAAAAGTAAATCAATTCCAGCAGTAAATGAGAAAACTTTATCTTAAGTATTGTAAGTCTGAAACAGAGCGACGATAAAAAACACATTAAGAGATTTAATGTTTACATATTTAACTAATTTAGTTCCCAAACACCATCTCGCTTATTTCACATAGCCAACTGCCTTGCGTTCAGTTCTCTACAGATAAGATCTGTAGGTATATCATGTTAATGTATCTGTTATAGGATTCTGTTGTTAATGAGACGAAAGCTGATTAAAATCGGCTGATAACATCTTTAATTTCAATCCATATCTCTTCCAGTGAACAAATTGGGGAGGAGAAGTCTAATGCTGTTGGTGCCCGTTAACGTGCATTTTATTTCAGCAAGGGAGAAAAAGTCCAGAAGTGAATATCATTTGGTCTATGACATGTTAAGTGGTCAAGGCTTCTCTGATCTTATTCTTTAACCATGAGAATGAAAGCTCTTTGATCGATAGAGCAATGGCCGATTGACAACCTTCAACCTATAAATTTAAGCTTTAGGGACAAAGACCATAAAGTGTGAGCGCCCGAACTAAATTGTATTGGAGGTCGCTAGCAAGACAAGGCATCAAGAAATCGTATGCTGCCATTACTATTTCATAACGTTTGAACCTAGGCTGGTTCTTGTAAACTAATTTGAAAAAAGATCAGATCAAATTGAAATTCCAATTTTGGTTCATTTTTCTTGGAGAAGATGTAATCAAAGTTGAATTGCCATTGATCATTGGCATGTCACATTTTCTTAGTTTGATCACGATTGCCATCAAAAAAATTTGAAATTGGTAAAAGATCTCGATGGTTTCCAAATCCCTTCCAGCAAATTTCAAGAACTGTTTTATTAAATACTCAATATTTATTAGAAATGTTTCTGGAACGAATTCTGCCTGAGGAGCAACTTTCAGTAGGCCTTCTTTTTAGCTTTTATTTTACAATAGGGGAAACAAAGGCATGACGAAATATCCGGTTAGAAGTGATTATAATAAATACTTCCTTATTAATGATTGATATTCTTCCTCATATTAAAAGTTTATAAGCTGATACCAATGTTTTGCCAAAATGTTGTTTTATGACACTGTAAATTATAATTAAATATATTTTATTGAGTTCATATCATTTTATCAAAGCAAGGTATCAATAAAGTTACTTATTTACGATAACAGATAGGTTTTAAATTTGCCAGTAATTGTCTCCCCTTTCTCTCAAACCAGACCACAACTAATTTATGATCGTTAGGCCAGACGAACGAGAGTCACGAAATGAAGGGTTTTTATTGTTTAGACTACACTCTCACGTATAAAAACAATAACACGAATAATTAACGATTATAATGTCGGTAATGGTAATGATTTTAACTAAGAACGATTTAAAGAACAACTAATCTAAGAGAGCTTTGTACTTGGGGCCTGGCAGACGATAAATCACAGGGATATACGGGTCAACATTTTTACACCAATTTAAGGTTACTAAATGAAAGCCTTTGTAACACTACATTCCACAGAGCGACTCGTTTTGTAGACAAAACCATAAAAACACATAACGTGACAACAGAGCGACTCCTCGTTGAGTAGACAAAACTATAAAAACACTACGTAACGTTATAGCCGAGAGACTCGTTCAGTAGGCAAAACCATAAAAACTGCACATAACGTTACAACAGAGCGACTCGTTGAGTAGACAAAACTATAAAAACATAACATAACGTTACAGCAGAGCGACTCGTTTAATAGACAAAACTATAAAAACATCAACATAACGTTACAACAGAGCAACTCCTCGTTGAGTTAACAAAACTATAAACACATTACGTAACGTTATAACGGCGCAGACAAATCAATAAAATCAACACATAACGTTACAACAGAACCACTCGTTCAGAAGACAAAACCATAAAAACAGAGAGACTCGTCCAGTGGACAAAACCATAATACCGTTACGCTTACAAGACGCATGAGCTGATTTCCTATCCGAAAGATATATCGACAACTTGAGGCAATCAGCTAATAATGTACCACAATGTGCTGATATGACACGATACGGACCGGAGTAAATGGATTATAAATTATGTGAAATGCTACTCTATAATGATGACGATGAATTATTCATGTATATCACTTATTGTCAATGATTTAGTTCTTCCTTACCTATCAAAAATACATTAAGGTGTCAAGTCTGTTAGGAACTAATTACTATTGCGTTTTGTTGACATTTGATACTATTGGAAATGCCGGAAATTGCCTTGCGTTTTGTTGTGTTTCCCAGTCAGAGGCCTCAACAAGGTGTCTCAACAAAAAAGCCATAAGTATACAGTTTTCATGTCGAATGCTCTGTTTGACTGTATTCACTAGTGCACAAGCTCATTTCGCAATACAAGAAAGATGGCTATTTCAGTCAAAGTATAAGACGAAGATTCGTAATAGCTTGACAAATTGTACATGCTCGCTAGTTGGACACAATGCTAACCTATCATCTTTCGCAGAAATACGGCTTTATCATTTTAAAGTATACAAGAATGAAGCTTTCCACAAAATATGACGTGTGACGATAAACGTGTTTGATATTTCAACATTTGCTGTCGCTTATTATTACATTATTTCAATTTCCTCAACCCCTCGAGACCATTGGAATGTCAAACGCCGTGTGGCAGAAAACACCGAGGCGTGCTGTTGGCAAATGTCATTGAAATCAAGTCTTTGATGTTGTTTATGGTATATTGATATCAAATCGTAATGGAATCCTGCAGGTGACCGGTTTCCCACTTTCTCTTAAAGGTATACTACCTCTATGAATGAACATAAAATTGAAATTATCAAATTTGCCCAATTGACTTACCTAGTGTTATAACTATACAACAGAATTCATATAATACGATATATCAATAAAACTACCAGAAAGAAGTTAAAATGGCTGTTCATTCTAAGAAGTAGAAAAACAAAAAAAAACTAAGCTTTAATTACAGTGTAAGGACAATCATTTGTCCTTCAAATTCTCCGATCTTCACCCGACTTACTTCGGAGGGCAAATGTTTTGAAATAACACTATTACGAAATCTTTGTCGTGTACCTACTTTCGACATAAACTTACTATCATCATGCTACTTACTTCATTCGAAATACAAAATTACTAGACCGAATCTTTTTGCCTTTGAGTGATAATAAAAATCGGAGCAGTGTTGGCAGGTGCCTTTTATCACAACCTTTAAACACAAAAGTTTACGTCTGGACTTTCCAATTGTCCATAACAAAAGCTAATTGTCTTGTACAACCTGGATAGTTGTTTCTTGTCTTAGTCTTAAAACAAAGGACAAATTTCCTTTTGAAATTCCAGCGATTTTATTGTCTTTGAATAGACGAGACAAGAAAGTCATGCTGGTTTCCGGGTCGACGTCTGTAGATCCTGTATTTCGGAAAAGTCGCAAACGCAAAAATAGTTTTGAATCAATATAAGAGTCCACGATACACTTGCACATGCTAAAGATTACAAGAACGTTACCACGTGTTTATTCCAGATGATAAATGCTGTTCAAGGGAGATAACATTGGTAGAAACCGGTGTTGTTCACCGACATTTAACACTGTAAAACCACTAGTACATGGCCGAAAGAAGTTAATATAAAAGATCAGTCACAGAATCGGAATAGATTAAAGTAAAATGACAGTCGAAGGACCCAGTAGCCCACAACAGATGGGCAGAAGGTAGAAGGGAAAATGCTGGGTAGTGCACTTGGCAAAGATACTGTACGAATCTCCCAATCTTCAGAAAATCCAGTTCAAGGGAAGCAACTGTGTTACTATTGTTGGAAGGAAATCTTGGACGCACGCTGTTTTTACTAGTCTTATCGATCTGTATGAGATAAAATTGGCTGTCCTTTCTGATAATACTGGTACCAATAGTACATGACAATACACAGAGACAAAGCGTCCTGGCAAGAGGCATTCAACGATTCTATTTCATCATACAAGCAATTTGAGGTTGGTATAAGACCTCTGCCTGCCAATAGTATCGTTTCGTGAAAAATAAATTAAGCAATCAATATTAAAAGCTATGTCCCTTTTCCGCGACATGTTTTACAACCTGAAATTTCGTGACAAACAAGAAAACCGAAGCAAGACCCATACATACATTTTGTTACATTTTTTTCAAACTTTGTAATTTTTATACGCCGACATGGAAATGTGGACGTATATTTCCGTCTCCCCTGTCCGTCGGTCCGTCCGTTCACATTTCTTGTAGGCGCGATAGAGGCTACAGTTTTTATCCGATCTTGATGAAACTTGGTATGCATGTATATATTAATGAGATCTCAGACAAGTTTGAAATCGGTAATAATCGGAAGAACGGTTTCAGAGTTATTGCCATTGACTTAGTAAAAACGCGTTTGACTTGTAGGCACAATAGATACTACAGTTTTTATCTGATCTTCATGAAACTTGGTTTGCATGTATGGATTGATGAGATCTAAGTCAAGTTCGAAATTGGTAATAATCGGATGAATTGTTTCAGAGTTATTGCCCTTGACTTAGTAAAAACGCGTTAAATTTGACTTGTAGGCACAATAGAGACTACAGTTTTTATCCGATCTTCATGAAACTTGGTTTGCATGTATGGATTGAGGAGATCGCATTCAAGTTCGAAATTGGTAATAATCGGATGAATTGTTTCAGAGTTATTGTCCTTGACTTAGTAAAAACGCGTCAAATTTGACTTTTAGGCACGGTAGAGACTACAGTTTTTATCTGATCTTGATGAAACTAGATATTCTTATAATATATTGATGAGATCTCAATCAAGTTAGAAATTGGTAATATTCGGATGATGAACAGTTTCAGAGTTATTGCCCTTGTGTGCACAGCGATGAGACATATATAGATGATTGTAAGATTATTTGAAAATTCATTATTTAGCCACTAAAGATTTTGTGATCATTTCTGACAGCTCGTAATAGGCGTATGTTACCTTGCCTGGCAAGCTATCTTTTTCTGATGGTGTAGGCCCATAGACTGTGTTCAACCTCAAACGTTCTATGTACCATGGGATGACAGTTACATTGTTCGGAAGTATTGTTTTGATGAACCTAATACACGCATACATGTAGTTAGTTGGGCTGTAAAAAAATAGTAACACACAAACAATTCAATTTATTTTGATAGCGATTGGGTGCCCGGCAGGTTATGCTTACTCTAGTACACACAATATCACTTTTCATTATGAAATACTTATGATTGATATACTTCCTCAAATATGTTGTTTTAGGTGTCAGGTTTCGTTTTGCGGTTCGGATAGTAAGTGCTTGGTTTATTTCTAAGAAGTTAAGGACACAATATAAGTGAAATTTATATAGCGATGGTTACTACTGACTTGCTGTGTCAGTCATTGATAAATAGAAACTATTTGATTTGGCTGCCGGAGGACCATTAGACCTCTAATTTGATGGACAGTCTTTATAATAGAACCTATATCAGAATCCAACCGCAGGCATATTATAATTAGTTCATGTATTTACTTCAAAGTGACTTACAAATGGGATGTGGCGATATTGGTTTACTCTGATCGACTTTTTGATGAACTTCTAATTTTCTAATAGTACTGGTTAGTTGCTTCAGGGTCCAACCTTAAATGGGCTCATTTTATGACTTCAATTGGTACTTCATAGTGAAATTATAGTATTGTATTTTAGAGAGTTAGCTTTGTATTTAGATTTGTCAACTTAACACCCCTTTCTGAGAACCACAAAATTGAATATTGTATATCTGAATTTATCAATTAAACGCCTCTTTCAGAAAGTCCATTTATATAATCTAATATGTTTGCTCTAGGGGGATATATATCCGAAACATACTTACACGTTTATCATGTTAATAGCCTTTTTAGATGCTAAAAAAACTTATCCAATTGTAAAGCGCTTAAAAGAAAATCTTAAGTCCATTCTTTGACTCATTCTATTATACTTGGTTTAACATTACCTAGTTCCAGCAGTAAAAACTACAGTTCATTTGTAACACCGTGGTATCTATTGTTCGAGTTCTCTAATAGCCAAATTACTAAACATGTACTTGTACTTAAAGCATGTTTGTCTAATTCTATTATAGTTTGATCGTTCTATAATGATATCCAATCTGAGATTATGACCAATATACAATACTGGGATGTTCTTTTTATTGATCAGGATAATAACTACACCAATTTACCCGAGAGCATCACTAATTAATTGCCTCATTTCGATCAATTTGTTCGACTACAGATCAAATACAGGTAAAGTTTTGATTTAGATCGGAGTACTTTCACTTCAGGCCGATTGAAGCTTCTGTCAAGGTACCTCATTGCACACTACAAGGATTTGCCAGATTTTAATGAATAGTTATGGGTAAATAAATACCACGTGAAACTTCATTTAATGTCATTACACCAGAAATTTGATGTCGATGTCTCAACAACAAATTCATTCTCCTGGAAAAGCTAGAAGGACGAAGGACGTGAATCTTCATAAAATTAAATAAAGTCTTTAGATGACTTAACACTCGCTTGTACCTTTGATACCTCTCAGTAACTTTACTTAAGCAGTAATGGTATTTTGGGAATATTTCGACATGGTCAAGATGTTCACCAATTAAGATTGTACTCTGAGCTCCACTTTTCAAAAGAACACTTATGATTCGGAATTTTTACATGCCATTTCGAACACTTTACGACATTAACATTTCTTATGAAACAAGATCTAGTCCTAAGTTGAATTAAGTCTTCCAGTACTTGAAATCTAATTCTTTTTAAGTGCATTGAATATTTAGCCTAAAAAGATAACGACAGATTCAATTAGAGGGAGAGAAAGAAGTTTGCAGCACAACACAAATTATTTCATTAATGGGTTTCAGTCTACCACGTAGTATTTTATTGTTGTGCAACACGACAAACTTTAATGGATGTGGGTGGAAAAGGGTAGCATTTCAACATCAGGTTGTGGTGGAGGTCATTGGGTATGAATTTGAACTAATGTTAGTTGCTCTGTTTGACTTCGATACATAACTCTGAGCTTTGAAGGAAATTTGCCAGTACAGTCTACTCTTGACATTTCCAACTGTCGAAGGATCTTTAACATGCAAACCTTGTAACACACGTTAATGTACTATTGAATAACTCGAGGCTTATTTCTATTCGACCTGCATCACTAAGAAGAACGTGTGAACAATGGAATTGAATATATCAAGGAACGTCAGCACCAAACGCTAAACGATTAGAAAGACCAATTCGACAAATGAACCATGCCAGATCACGAAGGAACACCACGCACATATTCTCATGTACTTCAGCGCCTGAAGTCCTTTGAGTTTAAACAGGTACTTCTTGGCATTTAAAGATTAAAGTTCAAACCTTGTTATGTTCCAATAATCTAATTCTCCTTTAGTAACCGTTCAATATAATTTAATTTCGATTGAGGATGGGATTCGAGCTAGATTAAGCTAATCGTGAAACGAGGATTTAATGATACAAATTTGTGTTTTCTCCGGATTAATTTGTCATTATAAAAATATTGGGAAGGTAATTGAGTCAGCTGTTAGTCTTGTATCATTATTTTGATATTATTAAAAACTGGTCGAATCTGGGAACTTGTACAGCTATAGTTGTCATATAGAAGTCGGGCGGTGAATCTGATTGTTGTTAAAAGTGTTGGTGTTAAAATTAAAGTGTACACTTTCGGGGCCTACATATAAACAGTTGAGAATTGTCAATCCGTTTGAAAATAAAACTTCTTAATGTGCTCCATCTACCACTACTGTGGTGGTCGTCGTTATTGCCTCAACGCTCTGGTAGAACTTTTTTTTTCAATAAAGTTAAGTAGGCATTACTTGTTAATTGTCATGGTCCTTTCTCACTATGCTCTATAATCGTCAGGTACCAGAATCACGTGAAACTCATTGATTCACAACTCCGAGCAATTATGAATTGAGCAAAAACTCCTGCGAGTTATTTTGATCACGACAAGGAAGAGTTCGATTGAAATGCGATCTCACTAGTCTTGTTTTCCTCTGTGATGATCGAATAGAAAAGATGATTAAGTCGCTTGCAGCCAGTAACCTCTTGTAATTGTTCAGACTACTTGGAATTGATATCCAATTGTCTTGAAGACGATTCCTGGAACTGCTTGCAGGCATTCCTTGTTTCTACTTGTCATTGAAGGTTATTTGTGTGTTGATCACAGCTTGTAGATTATATTGATCAATATACTTTTAAACCGATTACAGATCACAAATAGAAAGTCTGAATCCGAATGGGAACCCATGAGTCAAATTCTAAAAATAAAAAATAAAAACCGACATTTATCCAAATATGAGTCAGGTTTAAAACTGATAATATACTGGTTACATATCTCATTTATAAAACTGACATCCAAATTAAAATCTGTTAGTCAAATACCAAGATAAAAATCACAAATCATGAGCCAAATTCCGAAACCGAAAACTGACATTTACCTATTGAAAATGGAAAGCAAGAGTAAAAGGCAAAATCACGATATATAAGACTAAGCTTTAATCACAAAATGAAAATGCACATCCAGCTATATAATAGTCAAAGATGGCAAAGAAAAGAATCACATCCTATTCGCGGACATTTGACTGGCTATTGAACTCATTGAATGTTCATGCCGCTCCAAGAGTCGGCTTTATCCTTGAAGCGAAACCCACATTTGGATGACACAAATTGAGGTTTTAATATATAAAAAAACAGATGATAAAATAGTTCACACTTGGTGACTCCAGCTGCCATGAGATAATCTTATATAAATGATTTATTTGGATCGAGGGGAATCTTGCGTCAATAATTTATCAATTTAGAACAGACTTAATCGTATTTCAACATCTTTACCTTGAAGTTTTTTTTAGCTTATACTTAGTAAGGTATGGTTCATGTTTTGAGAGCTGTTCTTGCCAGAACAATCAACCCCCTTTCTTCTGATCGTCAATATTTCTTGATGGCCTGTAAGAAGCATCGGATTATAAAGGGTAACATGCAGGTCTGGGGGACTGGCACGGAAAGGCGTCTAGTCTGAGACTAGTCATTCGAATGGGGTATAAGCAGCTACAGTTATAAGCAGTGCACGTTAAAAAGACCCCTCAACAGATGGAAAAGAGTAGGCTAATGCCACTGTCCGGGCAACATTTTCCTTGTAGCACACTACATGGCATTGGGAGTCTTTAAACGCTCCGTCGGGTCAAGTAAAGTAGGGCGCGAAACTCATTTGATTTGATTTCATTTATCCACATTTTACAAGACACCTTCTAATAGACGTTAACCCAATTAATGCTGTCACCATATTTGGTATGGTATATATAATGACGCTGCAAACTAATTGGCGTAGCTGATCTTCATAAGCAAAAAAATACTTATAAGCCACCCACATATTGCAAGAAGAACACCTTCAAACACGTTAAACCAATTAATGCTGTCAACATATATTATGCTATATACTATCAAGGTGACATAATGACACGTGATAACGACTAAGACCAAGACCTACTGAACTAAAAAAATATCCTGAAAAACATCTTGATATAGACTATAATTATCTGAAAGAGAAGGAGCTCGTCTGAAGTTTAATTATATTCTTGTGTAAGACAAAACGTTTAATCAGACAAAATGGTTCCACGATACATCGGTTCGTCACCAGAGGCTAAAACTTTCTCCATGATCGAGACAAGCCTATTTCGTACATGTGGCATCAACTGTCAAACGCAGTAATCATCCACCATCTCTCGTGAATCAAATTAGTTCCTGATCTGACAAAAGCAAAACGTTACGCCACTTACTCTTGAAAATTTTAGTTTCATTTTTTTCATTACACACGTTTGACATAATCTTATGTTACCATGGACTTCAGTACAGACTGAATCGGAAACATATGCCTTGTGCGCCAAAAATATGAACATTCCTGAGGCCTCCCAGCAGGTGAAAGAGCTAAAGATGATACTTTCATACTGTCAAAATATCTCTAAATGACATTTTAGGTGGGAATAGACGATGTACGATGTCCGACGCGGTGTACGGTGCGGGATGATCGATACAGTAAAAAATAGAAGAAGTGAACACACGACGTACGGACACGGGTCCGGACACGCTCAGACACGATGGGCTTCTACTATGTTCTATTGTATCAATAATCCCGCACCGTACACCTCACCAGACATCATCTCTGTTTCAGTTTATATCACGTCCTAATCCTCCTTTTCGGGGATTTTGTTGGGAGAGATTGACTCGAAACAAGCACCAAGTCGTTTCAATGAGATCGACAAACCATGGAATGTACTACAACTACTATCTTTATAATATGTTTTATAGTCAGTATTAAAATTTAAAAAACTTTTCGATAGAAGATGACTGATAATAAATGACTATTTTAACTTTAAGCTAATAGAAGTTGTCGTCTGTGGAAAACCTGATAAAACAAATGGCCTACTTACAGACAAAGGGCGGTAATTATTTGAATATTAATCATTCTGCGGAGCTGGTATCAATTGCTAGAGCGGATCATTATATTTCATTATAAACATTTAGTTAGGAACGAGACTGTCAAAGAGGCTGCGAGTCAATATTTGTTTAGAGAATGAGGAATGTCGATAGCCGGATTTGACTTGATGGCTGATATTTCAACTTTCAGAAAGATGTACTTTTCGGTGAAATTACTTGATTGTTGGGTGTACATTTGCTCGTTTACCCCTATTAACAAACTATTTATTTTTGTTGCCAATTCGGCATCTCTCCCCAAGAGTCCACAGAGGTTATAATATTCATTTAATATTCGACTTTATCAACCATCCCTTTCAGAGAGTCCGCATAGTTAGTAATGTTCAGAGATGGCAAATAATGTTCATGTATGTATATTTTGCTTGTAGGTTTGTCAACTTAACATCCCCGACGAAGAGACCAAAATCAAGACACATCAGTTAAAAAACTTCCGGAGGTCAATATGATGACATTCTACCAAGTGGAATAACGAGTAAACACTGAAATGATTTGGTTTCTGTATCTAATATACCCCCATTACAACTATCGTACACTTCAATCATAATATTGACAACCTCGAGATAAATAGACAAATCTTTTCTTTATTCAATGTAATCTGCTGGAAAAGCGGGTCAATTGGTTGGAAAAGACTAATCTTTGAGTTTTATAGATTTTTGTGAACGATTGAACATTACAGTGTAGAGAAAAACAGTGGTCCGAACCCTCAGTCCACATTTGCGATCTGAGAATTAGGGAAAAATGATATCACATAAAATGTTTATACGTATTTCGATTTGTCTTGCTTTGCTTCGCTATCAGCTAATCGTGTACTGTTCATGTTTTCTTGTTAATTGGATTAAAATTCCATCTGTCGCGTTTCTTAATGATGCATCTTCATGGTCCTTTAAGATTTTGTCGCCCCTTGGACTTCGACTTTCTTATTAGGATTGATGCATGTATTTTTCGGTATTCACTTGTGATTTCAAATCCACGATTTGGTCCAAGATGACAGCGAACAGTTACGATTGGAAAAGAGTGAGTTAAACTGGAATAAAACTCAATTTCACTGGGATTGAAGCTAATAAAACGGTCGTAAATTGAGTGATTTTGATATATTTGGAATATTTGAGAGACATTCTGTCTCAAATTGAATTAACTTTGAGGACTTGAATGCATATTGATGAATCTCCGAAAGCTATATTTGAAGTTATTGCGTTCGGTGAGATTTAACTGTATTAAGGTAGTCAATACATCCGAGTGAAATTTTCCCATCACAGGCTCTTCACTTTTTAAGGTCAATTAAGTAATAAAAGAATAGGAATTATAATAAAAAACTGACGCGTGAGAATGACTCATCATTACACGCTTCAGTTTTGTGAATTTTGCGATCATTTGTAGCGTGTTCTTCAAAAAGTCAAGCTATTAAGAAGTGCATCTTATACCTTGACTTCATTGGGATCATTCCTTGTATCACGGTATGGGATTTGATTGATGATACGCTAATAAATACAGCCAATCAGAGCCCTCAACATAAAGACTGTAAACTTTATGGCTTATGGTTTACAGACTTTCTGTCGAAAGCTATGATTGGCTTACAATCAAATCGCTATATACAATCTTCTGTGATACAAGAATAGTGGCTATTGCAGTCAAGGTATAAGAAACAGTTCGTAATAGCTTGACATTGGGAATATGATTCTAAAAAAGAACAATCATTCAAGAGAGTGCATCGGAGTAAAACTTAAAGGCTATTTAAGGTCAATTAGGTAGGGAAGGAAATGGAATTAACTTTTTTCTACACATTTATTTCGCAATTTATAAGACAATGTTGACAATTATACTGAATTTTTTCGGACTATTTCATATTTTCATTTTAGTTATCCAGTGATATTAGGTCACCAATTTCATAAATTTCCATGCCAAGGTTATCTGAAAAGGGTTCATGAGAATGTAATTTACGCATTTATAGAACATCTAGAAACATTCCAATAAAAATATGTCGAGTAAAGCAATTGGCTGATTGCAAAAGAACAGCAATCATTACACCTAACGATCGTAATTTGTGTTAATTTCCACTTTGTCGTTGTTTAAAACTCAAGCAAAATGACACCCCTAGGCAATTAAACTCAACATCAAGTCTGTGATTGACCGCCTACCATTTAGTTATAACCCGATAAGAGAAATTCCCCCATGTCTATAAGCAGAAAATGATAGTTGCATATTCAAAAAATAAGAACTTAAATGATAATATTGTTCATAGTAAACTAAAAACAATCAGTACATAACAGATACTATACTTCTCGCCCATCGGGCCAGTTGTAATTTCAGATCAGAATAAGAGCAGAAGAAAACCCAATATCAAGACCCTTAATCCTAATTTCTAAGTAAAGTGTCTGCTCCACCCTAGGCCTGTACATTTGGGAGAATCAAATCCTCCCTTCCCCGAAACTTAATTCGTTTCATCAACACTGTGGACATGTCTATCTATGATCTCTGGATATCGTTCGGCTTAGGGGGGGGGGGGGGGGGGGCGGTTTTCCAATATTAACCCATGTTATGTTATAACTACCAACTTATACGAACGTTTTTTTTAAAAAATAATTATGGAAACCTTCTCTAATCATAAAAATGTATGAAGGTATTTAAACAGGAAGAAAGATTCTATTATAACCTCGAAATTGAGCTAATTGTCTTTTTCCTAAAGTTAAAACGTCAAACGAAGATGCTAGAAATATGTGTTATGTCTGCAATCCTTTTTAACTGCCGAGAGGAAGGAATAAAAAGCACAATTATCTGCCAAGGTTCAAGTCAGGCCTGCAGTTAACTAGACTTAAAAAGAGAGACATCGTAAATAAAATGAAGAAAGAAAAACCAGTCGTAACCGTAATATAACCGGATCAAGGATCAACAATATCGTATACTTGGAAATATTGCAGCAAAAATACAAAGGAACGCAAAGGAATACAAAATCCTAACTGTATCAAAGTGGGATCTTGGCGGAGAAGAACTTCAAAACTATACATAGTTTTATTTTAATCTCGAGGCACCTTACCCTGCAAACGTGTGTATCTTCATTATCAGCTACAGATCTGACAACTATGATTCATTAGGATCCTTTGCAGCGTTTGCTATTTATTGACTGTAACACACTTGTAAGGATACGAATTAGTGGTTTATTTTACAACATTGTGGCGTTTCGGCGATGATACTCTCGTCTTTACGAAGCCAATGTATAGTCTTTATGTCTTTATGTCTTGAAATGATGGATTGTGTTCTAGCTTGAGGTATAATGAGGAAAACGAACCAGTATCGCCTTAATATACCCAAATCAGACAAATAATTGATTCCTTCTTAACGGATTAAAATTGATGTCCTGATAACTAACTGAAAACCAAAATTATGTCTTAAACTAAACACACGCAACGTGTCAATACATCCTTCAACTGGTATCTGTCAAACATGTCCACAAATCGTCACCCTGTTTATTCCGAGGACGTCAAAACATAAACATCGTGCCATCAAAAATGTCAAACATTTCGTTCGACATTGTGTAGTTTGAAGGCTCACCAAAACAATACAATAAATATAACAAAATAAACAAATAATGCCGGGTTGACAAACCTAAATACCAATAAAATAAAGTAAAATATAGATTTGTGGATTCTCTGAAGGCAAGAATTTTAGCTGTATATGGATATGAATAATACGGTTACAATGATGTTTGGTGACAGATCAGTTGGAAGAGAGAATCCATATGAACCTAAGTTTAGATCATTGCCAAGGGGTTTAATCGTGGGCCAACTGGTAGACAGGATCCGTGAAAACCTAAGCAAAGCTCCTTGTTCTAGAATATTTCTGAAAAGGGCAGACGGTACGCAGGATCTTAGAACACCTAAGTGTTCAGCCCTCTTTGAACAAGCCTGATACGATTTGTAGCAACACGACGAAAATAAGTTAGAAGTCTGTCAACTAATTTCTAGAATTGGCCATGATTGGGAGTTCTTATTGACAAGCCGATTGAAATTTATTTCCTGTCTATGGAGCACTTATTTAATTGAAACTGATGTTTTTAACCACTTACTGTCAATTAGACTGACCCTATTAGACAATTTGTTGATTGGAAGTATTTCACCGGGTCGTCTGGTCTCTCAGTCCTTACCAGCGCTTTAAGAAATGACGGTATTAGCAGTAGACGTATTGAGAGTGGACGTGACTGACCTCAGACTATCGATGTGAGAGGAGGTTAAGAAAACAACCTTTCAATTTGTGGAATGACACCTCGACACAGACTATAACATCGTCTCTACTTCCTTCAATCCGTAATCCGGTTAGATAATTTGTTTAAAAACAAAACAAGCAAGTTGGTTATTAATGACAGATGACCCTTTGGTTTGAATGTATTTATTAATTTTGCGTGTTTGATTTTTTACTAATTTCATCAACTAATAATGTACGGCTAGTCACGACTATATCCTTTGAAAATTTGAAAGATGTTCAGACCATAAAAACATTAGTGTTCAGCATGTCACTTGCGAAGCCACAGAGACGCCTGTTCTTTGCCCTTGGAGTCAAGATTCGATCCTGGCATATGTGGAGATGAAACCATTGAATCTAAGTTAAAATTAACATAAAAGATAGTCACGATCTGAAATGAATTGAATTTGATTGTGCGTGACCGAATCTTGCACTGTTGAAATGAAAGTTTGATTTGCCCAACTTCATACATCACAACTGCGATCATATTTCCTTTTTCCCTCATTGTATTCTGTAAGGCATTGCCCGTCCTCATTCACCAAAACAGATACAATAAAGTAAAACGTTACATTTCATTTAATTTAATTTCATTTTCAAATAGAAGCTGGATTGCACAACCGTCACACATAACCGAATTAATATTTCCAATTTCCCATGAATATAATAAAACCTACCGTAATAAAACACGTCTGAAGGCCACAGTTATCATTTTATCATAAAACAATTTCATCATTTCCTGATTAATTCTTTGCCTTCCACCTAATTAAAATCATGATCGTTAGATTGCCGTGGGGACTGGCCAGTCAAGACTGCTTCATTTTAACAAAGAGAAAGAATATTTATTGTATCGATAAACCCAGAAGTATATTTTAATCATTGATGAAAGCTATTCAACGATTACGAATAAAAAATGTTATTGCTCAGATGAAAGTTATACACTTTTATAAAGGCTTATTCGTGAATAAAAAAAAACGGCGAATGGAAATTGAAAAACACAAGAAAGCAGAAGGGTGGATTGACTTCGTGATAAGAAATGACATTTCGTAGACAATTACCCTCGAGAGACTAAATTCCGACTTCAGTAGACGTGTAAGGTGCTAAAATTGGGGATTTAAAACCCCATTTCAATCATTTAAGACTGCATAAAACATCGTTCGTTACAAAATTCTGTGCGAAACCTTTTCGTTTTTTCTAAACCAATAAGGGGTAGAAAATGGGGTCGCAAGACTCAATACTAATCCAATGAATTTCAATTCATAAACAACGTCCCGGAAAAATTAGTCAAATCATATAAAAATTTCAAGAGATTTGGCACGTCTTCACTTTACCAACTACATGCATGAAATAAGACATAAAACTCATTTCAATTTCAGTGTTAAACAAATAGAGCACGATGTTGCTTTAGATAAGAAAACCGATGTACCGAAAACGTTAAACTACCAATTCATTTGAGTAGTGTGACAACATTCATAAAACAAGGTTCGTCGAAGATTGGTTGGATACTAAGAATGCCATTACTTGAATGTAAATCTCTATATCCATACAGTCTAGAGACAACACTGCATGAAGCAAAGTTCGACTTACATGTGCTGGTAAGTAAGAATTCAATGCATTTCTTCAATAGACCGGGTGTAAAACTCCAACTATTTCAATCTATGGACAACGATGCACGAAACACGATTGGTCGAACATTCATAAAAATCCCACGTAGTTATTTCAATTCAGTCTAGATACAACATTGCATGAACAACGATTTGTCGAATATTGGTTTGACAATAAGAATTCCACGCAGCTCTTTCATCACCGTCTGAAGTGAATAAGATGACCAATTAGTAGACAACAATTAATGATCAATATCAATCGGTTTGATAAACTTGAATTTAATTTCAATTTGTCTTCATCACAATCGTCCTTTGATTGGATTAGCTTCTACACAACGATCAGGTCCTTTAGCTCTACTGCATTAATTGTATGAGAAGTTGTATTTTATTGGGGGGAACAAATCTCAAGTTTGAAGATATATTTCGACCTATGCCGGGGTTTAACCTTGGACCACTCAGCCATCGCGACCAAAAATCCTTCCAAAAATAAAGTAAACGATGCGACTCGATCGAATGAATGAATGAATGAAGAATATCTCTGCCCTGTAATGGAAGCAAATATCACCCTGACCAATATAAAGCTTTGATATTAGTCGAGTCACGTCTTCCCAATCTGGGATATCAATATCCTCATTGACAAGAGTACTATTTCATTTGACAATGGCTAACCAGTTAATTCATTAAATCTCTGATCACTTTACTCTGACCTACATTCAAGATGGCTGCAACCCAATGCTTTATAGTGATTTCATAATAACCACAACCAAAAAACAAGTGCCTTCTTTTATCGGGAGTACTATTTGATTTGACAATGGCTAACAAGTTAATTCATTAAATCTCTGATCACCTTATTCTGACCTACATTCAACAGCTTTAACATATCAGCTATAGGCTTCAAACATAAAATGCAGGTTCCCCCCTACTCTCTGAGAATATTATTCATTTGACAATGGATTACCATTTAATTCATTAAATGTTTCGTTTCAACTTGCGTCGACACAGCCAGAAAAAACGTCTTACTAGGTTAACGAAGTCAATTAGCTGGTAGTAAAATGATAACTGACACCCGTTCGATAACGTGCTTAAACATTGATTCAGAAGAAAAAAAGTTATCGAATTTCAAGTGTTCGTGGATCAAAAAGATTAATTTTTAATCAAACTTAAGGTTTAATCGAAGATTGGCTTTGATTTGAAAACCTTTATCCAATCTGATTTAAACCATCGTATCTTAAGTTAAGTGGTGTAATTATCCACTGGGTGTCAGACTATGGCCTTTTCTCACGACATTGATTTCATAAGAACTGTTGCACTCTACCATAAGAGCGTGAATTCAAAATTGAAATACTTTCTCAGCCTACTGATAAACCTAAGTTTCAGCTATGCTTAACATTCTTCAGATCAAAACTTGGTTAGATTAGAGTAGACTCTGGAATAGATATTTAGACTACGGTATTTTCTCACGAAATCGGTTTCTTAAGAATTGTTGCACCTTAACAAAAGAGGGCTTAAAACGAAATGGTTTAAAAATAGAAGCATTGATAAATCCTTCTCTTTCCAGATCAAACCCAAAGTTTGGTTCACTTACAGGCAACAGGCAAGTAGACTGGAATAGATATTTAGACTAAGGTCCTCCATAAGAACAGTTTCACTTTAAAGTTAGATGGTTTAAATCGACATGGAATGAAATATTCATACCAATAGATATTTGCTTTACCCGTGGATAAAAGCTAAGATCAGCTATGGTTATATTAACAGTTTTCATGTCCAGTCTGGTTCTAACAATTCAGCAATGACATATCACGGAAGACATACCGTGGTACAGTGTGGTTTTGTGGAATACACAGTTAAACCTACCAAACTACCCAGTCAATCTAGAGGACCATTTTCAATTACTAAAATAGTATTCGATCCATCGTAGGCTTGTACGTTAGGGAGACTCTCTTCCTCTAAATCCATCTTGTTTCGGAGCACAGTCAGACCATTTTGCTTTCTACTCTGTTTTGTTTCAATCTATGAAACAAGATTGTGAAATATAATGTTGTTGAGAAAACGTATTAAAAGTGACGATTTACGACTCTCAAACTTCCTAAAGTAGATTTTAATTTATTTTCAGACGTATATAATGTCTACAATAACATTTAAATTCGAGGAAACATAATTTATTATTTCCCGACATAATCTCTTCTATTATCCACCAGAAAAAGTTCAAATTACATTGCTTCAAAATTGAAATCCACGGTCGGCCATCAAGCCAGATTATGCCCACTGCGTGTGCGACAGTCAACGTACTTTGTGATAACAGATAATTGTAACCTGGCATCTAGCAAGCCGGTCGAAATAAATGATAAAGGTACAACGTCCAACGTTTAACCTAAGGGGAATACCTCGAGGTGCGGAACAGATTGCTTATAGCAGAAGGCGTAATTTGATATCAATAGGAAGAAAGAAACAACCATTTCTTACAACGAGTATTTTTTAGGTGGAGCAAATAGGCATGTATCTCCATTTGATCTTGATAAACTAACCAAGAACCGATCTAAGAGATTATGACCGAATCAGAGGTCGGTCAGAGATGGAACACAGTAAGTCAATAGTTCCAATCATCTGGTGACCTGAACCATTGTTGATCCCTGAACCTGGACATGCTTTTCGTACTCTGTCAACTGGAATTTGTGGTGGTTGTGTCGTTAACCATTAACCCCGACCATAGATCTTACGATCTGCTTTGTAGGATCGATTAACACCGAGTGAAGGTTTTCTGCTCTCTATATTCAGTTGGTCGTCAGTGGTCATTAATCATTGCATCGGTCATCCGGTCCGTATTGAAGATTCGATCAACACAGAAGCACTGTTTAATACACAGGTATCGAACTTTGCAAGTTAAGGCTCTTGGTCTCTCCAAGCCGTTTTCCAACGAAAGACAGCACAGCGTTTGGCTATAATACTGTAGAAATTACAACATACAATCTGTTGCCCGCTTTTATAAAACAGTTTTCCAAAGGAAAGATTTCATAATGATACAGCAAGAAAGAGCAACACAGTTTGTAACGTTTAACTATATGAACACGAAGGTTGGAGCCTTGATATTACAAGACTCGTTTAGTAAATAACGAAAGATCACAAAGAAACGAAATAAAGGGAGGTTTTTAGGCTTACTCTTCTGAATCTCACTAACTGCACTAGATGTCTTGTCTTAGCAATGCAAGAACGTTTTACGCTCTAATCTTCAGACTGCACCATTTGAACATGTCAAGCCGGGTCCATAGTTGGTCTCACCCGTTGATACTAGTCTCACCGGTGAAAATTGATCATTCAATTGACCTGTAGAATTGAACCTCGACACCAATACAACCGTAATGTTCTATCAATGTGTTACTACAAACAAACACTCGGGCTTCAAGATTGTTAAGCTAATTATTTCTACCGTGTATAACAAACATATCGACCCCAAACCTGATCGAATTAGCCAGCGTCTGGTCTGGATTTTTCTGTCGAGGAAACGGATTTGTCATTTATAGAATTTACGAGTACGGCGACAATAATACGGCATGTACCTAATGAACCGTAAAATTACTTCCATGGACTTACAATTGTGCTTTAATACTGGACCTTAACCTTATCCATAGTCAATCCATCAAAGCACCATAGTGGTGAATATGCTGTCGAAAGTGATATCTATTCGATTGTTTCAAGTTCTATGTAATTATACAAGCTAATTGCCCGGTTGAGAAAGCAGCATTGTTTCTTATCTTGACTCTCTGAGAAAGATGTCGAGTTGACCAACATTAATACCACATGAACATTATAAGCTTTGTGAAAGTTCTGAAAACGAAGCAGAGTTGACTTAACTAAATGTTACATTAAACGTTTTTATTGGCTATGTGAACTTATTTTTACTTGATAAGCCCAATACCAACTAAATGTTATTACTCATTAGGACTTTCTAGCATGTATTCCTGGTGGAAGCATATACTAGAACCTAAACTTCTAAGCTTACCAAATTCATGTCATTACTCATGCGGAACATTAATTCCTAATTAAATAACATTGTTGCATGCATATACTAGAACCTAAACTTCTAAGCTTACTTTGGACAATCTGTGACATGTTATATATCAGAAACAACTGAACGCAAAGGTAATGTCAAAGTACAAGTTATGTTTACACATACATTTTGAGACACTGTAGTTCTGGCCACATATTCTCGAAACGATCTAAGCGCTAGGATGTCCTAGGTTCATATCTTGTACCATTGATTCTAGCGCTAACATCGTTTTGAGAATACGTGGTCTGGATCCGGAATGACACGAATTGGACGTACTCAAAATAATAACTAGAATACTTGAACTGTAATTGGAACTTATGTTATATCACGAACAACTGAAGGCATTGGTAATGTCAAGGTGCTCCAGTTGAATCATTACGTTTTCTTTTCAAAAGAAATATCTGCCAGGGACGTTAAGTTGACAATGATAATATTGTTCATAGTAAACTAAAAACAATCAGTACATAACAGATACTATACTTATACTATAGTTATTTTTTCTAATTTCAGATCAGAATAAGAACAGAAGAAAACCCAATATCAAGACCCTTAATTCTAATTTCTAAATAAAGTGTCTGCTCCACCCTAGGCCTGTACATTTTGGAGAATCAAACACTCCCTTAACTTAATATTAAATTAACATTATTGAACAATCTTCGACATTAAATACACAAGGGACAACTAAACGTATTGGTAATGTCAAGGTGCTCCGATCTGGGAAGTGTGTGTATGTAGGAGATAAGGAGGGAATACGAGCAATATAATATGATATATGAGCAATATGAATGGTCAGAAGTGGCCTATTTATACTATAATAATGTAATATTGTGGTGTTGGGTAAATACTGATAAGATATCTTCAACCTTGCTAATAACCACTGGAAACTACCATAAATCTTTGTCTATTAAACCCCAATCGTAAATCATGCTATAATCTTTTCTTAAGGCAAGTCTATTGGTTTGATATAACTTATCGTGTATTACAAACTCATATTTATGACTATAAATCACATTGGACAACACTGATTGTTCTTCCTGGATCTTCTGAAATTATTTTTTCAATCATACGTGGTTACATTAGACATAATCGGACATAGTTAAAGGGGGCTTGAAAAATCTAAGAGCAGGTATCATTGACATTGGACACAATTAATTGATTGTTCTTACCAGATTTTCTCAATCATACGCGGTGATGTCGAAGGGCAATCCGGAAAACCTTTAGACTTACAGAGAGAGAGAGCAGGAACCAATCACATTGGACACAACCCAAAGTTTTCATTTGATCGTCGGACTTACCTTAAGGGGGGTCTCTGTCAAACCAAGTGACTGAGAGCAACTACTATTGGGAAAGGTTTCATTCATAGCAGATTGAACCAACCACGAAACCAATCTTATCACTAGAAGACCACAAGGAAGGGCTATAAACCAATCGAGAAACCAACTTTATGTACTCCGCAGGGAAAGACTTTAAACCAATTTAGATTGATCAACTTATCAAGAGAAGGGCTTGAAAACATATCATATATAAACCCTCCAAGAAAACTTCCTCAGATCTGTTTGAAACCCTAGCCTTGTTTTGATATCATTTTGTTGATATTTCATTTACTTCTCTGTTGGAATTTTATTCTTCTCACGAATGAGTAATCAGTTCACTGCAGGGAAAACAAACATTGATATGAAGAACGTTAGCTCTGGAATAATTCTGCAGGCTTACATTGAAATTAGAGATGGCGGATATGCAGTCTTTACAATGAAAATGTAATAGAATATTGAAAAACATCGGACGTTTCTGTCAGGGCATGGACGCTATGAATAAGATAGTGAAGAAGTACATGAACTGAACATCCCATCGCATTTTCTGAATACCATAGTTCCGAGTTTTCTTGGCGTTAATAGGAAAAAGTGACGAAGTTTGCTCAACTATGAGGTTTGGACATCGAGATGGTACTCTGCTCAGCGAAGCAGGAATTAACACTGTTCTGATCGTACGCGAACCCTTACTTTTGGACATTGAAGATTGCTTGACGGCTGGAAAATCGTTTTCTCGCCACTGCCCTTAAAAATGAACCTGAACAAAGTTCCTGAACTCAAAAGCAGAAAAAGAAAGACAGAGAATCATTTCTTTCAGCACCAGCACTCAGTGGCTCAACTACAACAGGGAAAAATTCCCGGGGCAAGGGCCCGAATGATCTAGTTGAGCCACTGTCAGTACTACCAGAACGAATATTTAAAATATATTTAATAACTAACTGTATAGCAATATAGATAACTTACTGATAAAAAGATATCAGAGAATGAGGATATATTTTCTTCATTCGTCACTGCCCTAAAAATGGCACATTCTACGAAGTAGATAACTTACTGATAAAAAGATATCAGAGCTAAAGGAATTATTTCCTTCAATCAGTAATCTTAGGGGTATTAATATTGCTGTCCCGAAATGTTTTCAGACTTTGACATAAGAGGTAGTTATCACATGGATTTAAAAAATATACTTTAACAAACTTATTTTTTCATCTTTTCTTTTGCTAGACGAATTGATCATTACGACACGTTATATTATAGGATGAAAAAAAATAGTTAAAGATTTCAACAGATTAAAATTAACTTGTCTGGATTCTTCTTAAAGCTTCAGTGCTGTTAATGAAATGATAAAGAGTTTTCCGTCGTTCTTTATTATATAAATTAGCTTATAATTGCAGTACATTGTAGACTAGTAGTTCGTATGGGACAACAATCCAATGTACATCGTGTGCTACAGACTACACGCTCCAAATACATCGAAATTAAGAAAGAGCAGGCTAATGTTCCTGTACTAGCGAAATATCTCTCATTGACCAGCGCAAAGTTCTAACAGTCTTCATTTTATTAGGAGCAGAAAGAAACACACAGAGCTCATTTCAGTCGTTTTTGGAACTACATATGTAGCATCCTTGATAAATAAGGTATATTCTAGCTGACTCGTCACCGATGATTCTACGGTCATTGGTAACTGCAGGATTTGTCTAAGTTTTCATTCCGGAGACAATTATGTTTAGAACTTATCCGGGCATGCTGAATCAATACAATAATGTACACAACGTTGGGTAAAACCAATAACAGTGGTGAAAATCAAACAATAGGTCCATATTCTCCTGTCGTAGACAATCATGTTTTAAAATTTATTGGGGCATGTTGAATAAATGGAACTATGTACACACCGTTTGTTGAAAACATTACTCCGGAGAACAATGAACAAATCGGAAATATTTCACAGCGTTTCTGAAGTTCATCGACACTTGAATGATTGTAAGAGAGCAATATAAATCAGACTGGAATCTCTATGATTCGTGAATGGCCATTGACAAGAGAAAGAAGCATGTCGCGATTCCAGTCTTTCATACTTAGAGTATTTACCAAAGCATTTCAAAACATTTCAATATAGTCTAGCGAGCTGTGGCCATTTTGCAACAAATGAACTTCAATAAGATGATTTTAGTAAACACTGAAGTCTTAAACCACAAAATCAACCAAACATATCACCTCGTGATGTTCACTATTACACCCCACTCTCCTGGTGGTTTATTCGACATTGGCTCTATCAACTACTATAAGTACTGGTTGAACTAAGTCCATGGGCCTCCAACCCCCAGACAAAAATATCAACAGGCATTAAATTGACTTACAGAAGGGTCTCAGAATGCAGGATAAGATATGTTAAATTTCGGGAGGGACCCAACCTACTCAAGTCTTTGGGCCCCTACTGACCTAGTTGAGTCACTGTTTTTCGACCTATTGATAAATATATAATGACTGTCGCTCCTTTGGAAACTAAAAATCTGAGATAAGGCGTTAATGTGGAATAACAAATCTATTAGATCTGTGGTTTAGACTATTCTTAAAGTTTAATAGGCTATTTAAACTCTCGTGGTCTTTTCCTTTGTTCTGTGGCACGATTAATCTATACATATGTCTATCTGAAAATTCTAGACGAAAATGTCTCTAAAGACTCGAATCAAAACGGTAATGTCTACTTTCGCAACGTACGTTATTCCAAAGATTGGAAAGAACAATTCAAAAATTGTTAGGGCCATATGCAGCGCTCGTACTTTACCTAAACTTTGACTAAAGTTAGACTTAGGTCGAACTTAAGGTATGCATCGGTCGATCTTTACGAAAGTCGTGCTTAAGTTTGACTATCAAATGTAGAAAATGAAAGCCTTAATCCTATCTTTGTAAAGTTCGACTTTAGCCAAAGTTCAACTTTAGTCAAGGTAAGAGCGCTGCATACGGCCCTTAGATTTAGTCATATCGTGTTAATGCTTTAACCTGCAGTGAGAGACAGGAAAAAAGGAAAAGATTACAAGTTTCAGCTGAGCCTAGAGTTGATAGGACTCGATTAGACTAAGTTGACTATACAAGTTATCCTGTCACACAAAACTAATTCAGGAAAATCAAATAAAAGAGACTTTAAATATGAAATTAAAATGAACTTTTTAAAGGCTAACCACATAAATCATCTATATATGATAAACGTATTGACTAGTGAAGTAACGCCCTTTAACACCGATATTTTAAACGTATGAACTGATGCAATCAAAATTCAAATCAAAACTTCTACTTGTGAAATGGAACTATCTGCAGAAGTACAATAAATAAACCAAGTACTAAAAATCCGAACCGCAAAACGAAACCCAAAATCCAAACAACATACTGGCGAAACATTACTAGCAGCTATTGAACTTTCATATGAGGAAGTATATCATAATAAGGTGTCTAGAAGAGTAAGCATACCCTGTCTTGCTCAGATATGATAATCGCATGCAATCAAACGTCAAATCAAAAGATGTAATTGTGAAATCGAACTCCTGTGCTGAATTACAAGCTGATCTTAGTCTGATATGTTTCAATTTATCCAATCTATATAACAGTCTGGGCTCCTTGATAAACCTAACTATTAGATGTTTATTGAAGATGGTCAATTTGAAAAGATCGCTATTGGAGGTTACAGTAGCTTTTGTCGCACTAATAGATTTGAAAGGCGATTTGATCAAGTTATTTACTTGAATGCCATTTGTACTTTAGCTTCTATTGCCAGAAGAATGCTATCAATTTTGGAAATGCGAACCTTTTCAGACAGATAGAAAAGGCGCTTTCTTATCATTGACTAAATGTTACCGCCAGTGGACCAATACCTCACAACTGTGTCTCCTAAACTTCCCGGACCTCACGTCTGTCCTATAGCAGTACTTTTGGATGACATGCCTCTTTCATTACTGGATCCGTTCTCAAGAAAAATGAGTACCAACACCACCAATAAGATCTTCTTTCTTCTTAAATAAAAAATTAAGCCCTACCTAAACCCTTACATTTGTAAGATATGCCCTTTATTATCTACTGCATATTCCATTCTGCTACCGATTTACTGCAAGTTTATATATGTTATGTCGAAATTCGTTAGCAGATGGAATCTTTCTTGCACAATAATAACGATAAATATCATTAGATGGATAGGTTTTGCTCAGTAATGAAAGGGTTTGCTGGTCGATGCTAATCGTTCTAACTTTATACCATATCATCACTTCCAATCAAACGTTCACCAATTTATTTTAAATTATACTGTTCATAACGGCAGCATTTCCTTTCCTGCTCGTTACAAAATTAGTATCATTGCAAAACAAAATTCAATTTAAGACCCTACTTTTCTGTTGTGAGGCGAAGGACGATGTCAACACATGCGTTCAGAGATATTTTCGTGGACAGAGAGGACACATGGAAATATATTGCCGTCGCCCCTGTCCGTTGGTCCGTCTGTTCACTTTTCTTGTAGGCGCGATAGATGCTACAGTTTTTATCCAATCTGAATGAAACTTGGTATGCATGTATATATTGATGAGATCTCGGTCAAGTTCGAAATTGGTAATTATCGGATGACCGGCTTATTGCCCTTGACTTGAGGCTAGTTTTTATCTGATCTTGATGAAGGATAAAGCCTGCAATTTTTATCCGACCTTGAGTAAACTTGGTATGCATGTATGCATGGATGAGATCTCGGTCAAATTCGAAATTGGTAATAATCGGATGAAAGGTTTCAGAGTTATTGCCCTTGACTTAGTAAAAAAAACGCGTTAAATTTGGCTTGTATGCATGATAAAGGCTAAGATTTTTATAAATATATATTTTCTTAATGAAACTTAGTCTGCTTGTAGATATTGATAAGACCTCAGTCAAGTTCAAAATTGGTACTAATCGGATAGACGGTTTCAGAGTTATTGCCCTTGCCTTGGTAAAAATGCGTTAAATTTGCCTTGTATGCACGATAAAGGCTACAATTTTGGTCCCATCTTGATTGAACTTAGTATGCATGTATATATTGATGAGATTTTGGTCAAGTTAGAAATTGGTAATAATTGGATGAATGATCTCGGGGTTATTGCCCTTGAATTAGTAAAAATGCATCAAATTTTGCTTGTAGGCACAATATAAACTACAGTTTTTATCCGATCTTGATGAAACTTAGTATGCATGTATATATTGATACGATCTCGGTCAGGTTTGAATTTGTTCATAATCGGTTGAATGGTTTCAGAGTTATTGTCCTTGACTTAGTAAAAACGCTTCAAATTTAGCTTGTAGTCATAAAAAAGGTTGCAGTTTTTATCTGATCTCAATGAAACTTGGTATGCATGTATATATTGATGAGATCTCAAGTTCAAATATGGTAATAATTGGAAGAATGGTTTTGGAGTTATGGCCCTTGAATTAATTCAGTGCGTCTAATTTAGCTTGTAGGCCTGATAGAGACTACATATTGTTTATCCTATTTTGGTGAAACTTGGTATGAGATCTCAGTAAAGCTTGAAATTAGTAAAAATCGGATGATTGGTTTCACATATTAAACCACTAAAGACTGTTTTATCATTTCTGACAGCTGGTAGTGGGCGTATGTTGCCTTGCCTGGTAAGCTATCTTTTGGCCTTTCTTGATCGGTCACTCATTGGAATTCTACTAGTATTACTCTTCTAATTTAGCTAATTATGAATTAATCATGGATAAGTGAGACAATTTTTCCAAGACACTAGAACACCTCTACTTTCTATTCATATAAGTATTAGCATTTTCAAAAATGAAAATAATGGAACCCATCTTTAAGAGATAATTTTCCTTGTGCAGGAAAAATATATAAAACACTCAATTCCGTGTTTCAACAGTCAAGTTATGTATATACAATATATATTTATTTACCATTGTGTCAGGTAAACAGTCATCACCACTGTCTGATGTAGCACATTCTGCGTGATGAAAACATAGTTCTGTAAATAGAATGTTATTGTTCAACAGACTGAAGACTTCAAATTACAGCAAGTCTTTTGCATCTAAGTCAGCTTGATTTATCAAGTGGCATTTAATGGTATACTCTTCCAGATACCATTTTCGGATTTTTCAATTGACTTCTCTTGGAGAGTCCGATAGCTAATAATGCCTGGTATGATAATTTGGGATTTTCAACTCGTCATCCCTTTCACAGAGTCCACTGGGCTAGGTTTATTTGATAGGTTTGTGAACTCAGATTCCTTTGCTGCCAGCCTATAATATATGTAATTTGGTGTTCAAGTTTGATAACAAATCCACATAGCTGATAATGATTATTTAGTATCAACTCAGCACCCCTAGACCACCTAACTAATAACAATAACTACTTAATGTAAAGTACATTAGGAAAAGTTTCAGACGCCATTTGGCAAAATAACAGTTATTAGGTCTGATGTATGTGTATTTCTAAGAAAGTTGAGTTAGTCAAACAAACAATAATTATTAATGGACTAGAAGTGATACAAATGTATTTTAGCCATATTCCAGGCGAAAATAGATTAAATATTTATAAATGTTTCTTTTGGTAGCTAAAAATAACCGAGATTTGTTTGTAATCACGATAATGCTTGGTAGTGAATTAGTGGTTCAAGACTCCAATAAAAAGTAATGTGGTATTGGTTTTAAAATGGTGCCGTGCTTTCTACTGTTTCGTTTTTGTTTCACTAGTTTTTCACGTAAGCCTAATTTATCTTTACAAATAACCTTCCAGAATGTTACCTTCCAATCCATGTAAAGGGCACCAGCTAGTTGATTCTTGCTCTGAAGCTCAATAACATTAGGGATCAGTGGGGTGTGACCCTCCCTTCACTTCCAACCTCTGGACCACGTATTTCCTATTCCAATTAATCTACCAGGTATCGCTTGTTGGTTTCATTTACTTCACCAGTTATGCTCGATGGTGAATTATTTTGGGGGCGTTGAAGTTGGACGAATGTAATAATATTGGCTATGCCGACAAAATCACCATTGTTTTCCTATGAGCCTAGGGTCAAACATTTGTACTAAAGAATGTATTGTTTTTTAATGATATACTGAGTACTAATCAGGCGTGTCTTTTGCTCTATATGATTTTCTGTATAGTTATTATTACGAGGGCGTTATCGATGAAATAATTCAGTAAACCTTGGTATATAAAACATTATCATATTAATAGATGTGATTTAGTCTGCGCTTTATAATCTCCATCATCAAATCCATCAACCGTGAACACGAGGTGGTACATCTCAAATCAAATATTTTCGATCGAGTTATGAAATGGTTTCTTTTTCACCTATATCAATCCGAATGTCGACAACGTTGACGCATGTGGGTACTTTTTTTACCAAACACAGACGCAGAGAGGCATCAGGTTTTTTAAAGCATGACCTGCAAACAGCAGTCCAATGTTGTTTTCTTTCCTTCTTAAATTTAAAGCATAGATCAAATTCAAATAGGATTCCTAATACTTTCTAGAGTTTCGTGCTAGTATAGTATACGATCTATAGATAAATACCATTACATATTTTGCTAACTGGACACCTGAATGGTCTCAACATGTGTAGCAACTGCAACAGAGCCACTCCACAGATGAAAAATTTACAACTGTGATTCTTTAAGCCACTTTATTCTTCTTATATCTCATCACAAAAAGCTATCAAACACCACCCACAAGATTGACATCAAGAGGCTGTCATAACGTAGCAGTATCTTGTTTTTTGATTGAGTGACAGATAAAATAGAGATTTCCTATCCGCAGATCGATGTGAGGCCAAACCAGAGCACAATTTGTATGAATAAGAATCACAATATTAACTTCAGGACTAGGTCAGAAAGAGAATAAAAAGACAACAGCAATTTTATTATCGTCAAAACAATGAATACATTATCATCAATGTGTGTCATACGAGGAAAATCTTTTATGGGGAAGAATTAAAGAAATTGTAGGTCGCAAGAAGTATGGACAAATCCATTCACGAAAAGAAAAGAAACTACCAAGGATAACAACTTAGGATCCTGTCAACCAGTTGATTCTTGGTCAAATCTCCCATCAATGACTTTACAAGGATAACAAATTAGGTCATCAATACACCATACACCAGCCTCTTGACAATGTTTTAAAAAGATAACAAAGATACTGGCTGAATGAAAAATCATGAACGACTGGAAAACTTATTCAAAGTTATGTTTGTGGAAATGATACAGGTCCTAGACTTATACTGTATAGTACACAGAACAATTTCCAGTGCTATTTGTCAATATGAAATAGAGGCACCAAAGTTCACGCTGTTCGCCTCATTGAAAACTTAAATGGTGTTTTTCCGATATCGATTTGCTATAAGAAGGAAATAAACGAAGCTATTTTTCGGTTAAGAAGGAAATAGAGTAAAAGGGTGAGCCATAAAGACACTAGTTAATCGAGGATTACACTGATAAGAATGGTTGTCAAGTCGGTTTTTATTGGATTTTGGATTAACCACAATGAATTTTATAGATTTACTATTTTGTTCCACTGTGGTAATGTTCTGCTCTCACTTCGATTTCTTTCACAGCAATCACAGTAATTTCCTCGTAAAGACACAATGGGAAGATACAAATAGTTTTTTTATTTGGATTTATCTATGAAGCTGAAAATTGCACCACGGCAATGGGTTAATGTCTGGATATATCGAGCAATGAGAAATTAAATTCTTTCTGTGCCTTATGAGGCAACAGTAACACTATGCAGTATTCTAATTTGCATCCCAGCATTGAACAATGGTTTATTTTTGTTATGAATGAAGAGGTGTTTCACACCTTTCTTTTCAATTTATTTCGCTAAGTAACACCTGTATTAAGTTCGAGTTACACCACTCTGTGAATTCTTCACACTACGATAATCAAAGTGAATTTTACATATTGTAAATCCTTGTTTGGCAACTACATGTTGCATGCTACAGGGATATTTTTGTCCAAACAGCAAGGTCCATTCCCCACACTTTTGATGTTTATGCCTACAAAAGATCTTAAACATGCACAGTGAAAAGTTAGTAACAATAACATCACTAATATTGGATTTTTATTCTTATATGCATTGATTTCGAATTTGTTACCCAGAGGGGACTCTCTTTTGCTCATTGATTTTATAGTTATAACCTTTGATATTTAAAGCAACTCTGGCAACACTTATCACTTCGGCGATCGACAAATCAGAATTCAGATCGTTTACCACGGCGATTGAATTTGGAATTCCAATTCAAGTCTGGTAATCAATAATTAACTATTATGCAACTTAACAATTAGTTGTTTGGATTTTGATTTGAAACCCCGGGTATGTTTCTGCGATAAAACTTGACCTAAATCATCTACAATAAGTACACACAAGTCTTAAATACCATTGGACCGATATTAATAACCAATAATTGAACACGAACAAAAGGTGAATTTCGTATCTTATGCTTCTCACAATACACTTTTTTTAGTTCGCGTCGAGCAATCCAAGCTTTGGAGAGGGCAGAAATGTAATTGGCTGGCTGTATCATAAAACCGACAAATGTTCCAGACCCTAAAGTGGCTATATAAAAACCGGTAACGAACGTTTGGTCTAATTTTATTTAGACTGATTTATGGCCGACAGTAGACATTTAAATCTAAATTGGATAGACCATAATCTTAAGACGTGTTAATTATTTTATCAATACATATAACAGAAAGACACAGAATACAGAAAACAGAGTTTTAACTTTCAATTTTCTGCATCTTAAGAAAAGGGACAAAAGGTACTTGAAATAACAACGAAAATGTAAACACGGAAAAGGAATTAAAGCCTTATGTTTTATTTGCATTATTCTCCAAGATTTACACGCTAAGACAATAGATTTAAAACGAAAACATGGCCAAATAAGGAAAGAGATTGAAATATCTCGAATTGAAATATCGAAACAATATTTTGAAAAATACCAAAGTGGGACGCACTTCAGATATCTGCTAAACACTCTTAGCCTCTTAGTTGACCCAGATAAACAAACGACCTATGTGGACTCCCTGAAAGGGAAACTGAAAACAATTTCGTACCGTCACTGCAGGTACAGGACAGAATAGCGTGGTTGGAAGCAAAGATCAATAAAGCAAATAAATTCAAGAACAGAAGCTCCAATATACAATAGCAGTAGGGTGTAAATCTCCATTCAAAGCCATACTTATTCTAACAGAAATTCTGATAGCACAAACTGATCAAGAGTAATAATTCGTACAATATCCAAAACAAAATTTCCAGAGAACGTTCAGATTCTATGTTAAACCTCCAGTCCATATCATACAACTTGAAACAACAAGCTCTTGATAGGCTAATAATTTGCACAGTATCCAAAACAAAATATCCACAGGACGTTTAGATTCTAATCAAATCCACATCTCGAGATTCAGCCACGACAATCAGTTTGAGTTACCATAAAATCTGGTGAGAAATTAGTCGGGCAAGGTAATTAGAGGTCTCAAGGGAGAGGCAGTAGTCATATAGCGAAATTGGTGTACCTCTTCACAATATATTATCCAATTATCTATGTCCCAGTGGTCTGATATTAACATCGTAACTTGACAAATATCTCGCTTTAACCATACAAGATAGATGAAATAGAGTTTTACGTCCTATTTTTGTGCTGATGATTGAGTTAATGAATACGTACAATGTCACGAGACAGTGGCATAAGCCTTCACTTTTATGTTTCCATCTGCAGAGCGATTTAGAGACAACCTTAATGTCCATGTCTGCAGAAGAAGCCCTCAGGACAAACCTACAGATTTAATAATTTGGTTTCGGGAAAGACTTCAAGGGCAAATTCATCCCCAGTGTGTCCTCAGATTTCCCAAAATGATTCGCAGACCCCTGTAACTGCTGTTGACGACTATATACTAAACTTTAACTAAGTGGCCGAGGGGCTGTTAAGGTCCGCCGACTTGATAACTAGTAAAAACTACTGCTAATATCACACCGTGCACCAACCCCTAGAGAGTACAGGAAACTAGTTTCTATAGATTGCTTCTGATAATTTTATTCCTATCTAGATGATAGAAACACTGTTCGTCAATACAAGACAGACCTTCGTTCGGGTGTCCGTTTTAATGAATTCACCCTATGTCCAGTTTTCGTTTTCACTGAATTTCGCCAACTAATAACGGGGCACTTAACCAATTTTGGCATATTTTACCAATCGGTAACCCTCGACCTTATTGGTTATAAAAAGAGGATTACTGACGATACCAAGAGAGTGATGTGAATTATTGATAACCTTCTCGAGCAAAAGATGTTATTCTGATTGATTCGGTGCCTTTGGTCATATTTTCTGAACAAAAACATAAGATGTTTCATTTATTTATATCTCTCTCGGTTAAACGATTCCTTCAATAGATAACATCGTATGTGGTGCTACGTTATCTTTTGCAAAATCATTGTATGGATTCTGATGATTTATAATTAACAATCTTTTCTAATGTGTATTGTTGTGTGATTTGTTTATGATCAATATTCATTATATCAAACGTCTAATGGTACACCACCGACACTGCATATTTGATGACAAAAACATGTATTCAGCAGATATGATTGCATAAGTAAGAAAACTGCATGGCTGGAGATCGTTTTGTTGATGATCAGTCGCATGGATAATAAATAAAAAGTTAACAACGTGGTAGTAGAAAATTCAGTGTTTCTATTGAAGGGAGTATTCCAAAGGGACATAGAGAGCGTCGATATCAATTTACGATCCCAGAATATTAATTGCTTAAATATAATAGAACTTCACACGGGCATCTTGTAAATACAAACAGGTTGATATTAATACGACTTGAAGGAATAATCAAACATTGTCCTGACTGTTAAGTTTACCCAACAGCAAATTCAGAAAATGTTTGGACATATATCGACAAGTGAGATACACACTTGAATTTAAACCATTTGACCACTAGGAAAACCAATATACTTTTAGAATGAATAACTGAAAAAACCATAAAAAGCAATGTGAAAATTAAGATTAAGCAACTGTACAAGGAGTTTGCAAGGGAGTAATTTTCCTATTTTCTTACGGGACGGCGGAATCAGAGAAGATCATTCATATCCGCCTCGACCTAGTAAAAGAAAACTAAGTGTTTTGATAAATATCCACCTCTTGCAACTAAAAAACTTCAAAGCTTTAAGATTCTTCGAAATGATAAAGTCTAACACCTATCATGGTTCATTTACTTCGGGTGCATAATCTTACTGACGACAATCTGTTCTTAAAACATAATTTATTTATAAGAAAACAGAAACTGCATCAAGTCTAATGGATATATGGAATGGAATTCAATTTAAAATTTCCTAAAAAATCTCAAAACCTGTCAATTTATGTAGTGTCATAAACACATTTTCTCATGGTCTTTTAATAAAGGTGTCGACTCAATTCAAACTTCATTCCAAATTCAATTTCTCCAAATTTTTTTTAAGTCAAATTCAACATGGAAGAAAAATATGTAAGATTGTTTTAGATATGAAAAACACGATCGTATTACAAAGACGTTACCCAGTTTCGTTTAAGTTGGTGTATTGAGCTTCCCTCGTTGCGTACTGCATGGCCTTAAACATCTTCAATAGGATTAAACATTAATAAAATATTATTTTTATTACAAAATTCTAAAAAAAATAGACCATACATTGGCATCATGTTTAGATCCAGAAGCCTGTCTTCCACTATGTCCCTTTCGAACAATGGTCTAGTATTTCGTTGCCGAAAAAGGTTTGTTTTATTAAGTCGATAAGTAATAAATAATGAACCAATTGAATAAAGGACTAAGCTTCTATTCAAAACATGCAGAACGTTTTCACTCTGAATGCAGGACAGAAAATCACTTGGTTTAGTTTTTCTAAAAGAGATAGATTTGGTGTTTGTCTAATGTAAAGATATTTATCTCTGTTCCACTTTGATCTTAAAATACTCGCTGATAAACGCCGACATGACCTGAGTGTTTATACAAATCTCTACTTTAATAGTTTACTGGCAACATGTGTTATGTAATTACGTAAAACATGTTCGATACAATTACTTTGAATGGAGAGCAAATTAAAATTAAACGTTTTAGGTCTGTTTTCTGCACTTGATGGGTTTGCGCTAATGATAACGGACAACCAGGGTGCAATGAAGGAACATTTTCTTGAAAGCGGCATTCCTTCTCGACATCCATCTCAATTATTTGGGTTAATGATATAGGGCAAATACTGTGAAGGAATTTTAAGACAGTCCCCACAGTAATGAAGCTCAAATAGCATAAAATAGCTGTACATAATTCAGGCAGCCCAACTACCATACTAACGCTACCAAATTTTTAATTTATCCTTATCCTTCTACCAACTACTACGACTATCAACAACAACCACGTCTGCGATATCAATTAGATGGAAGCAGGCGTTTGTAAACCTTGGTAAACACTAAATCTCATGACGGAAAACGATGTAGTACTGCTTTAACATGCGACCTACTTAAAATCATTTGTCACTTTGGAATGAGATTTAATAATTGATCTCTATTCAACACTGGTAAATAATGATTCAAGCGGAAATTAAGCCGAGAAAATTAATTAATAATACAATGGAGGTCCTTTATTCAGTTGGACAGTGGTCATTCTGTCAGTCATCAGTGACCATTCTCTCCTTAAAGATACTGGAGAGCGACAGTCATAAAAGACAGTCGTGGCTGATTATCAACTGGAGGGAGGGTAATGGACACGTAAGAAATGGCTGACCCTGTGGGAACAACTCTTGACAATTACCGCCTAGGTTTGTGAACACAGAAACTCTCTTTTGCTAATTTGCAAACCAGAAAAGTTTTGGTGAGATATTTGAAGATGTTTCGAAGCAGTAAACAACTGGTGTCATTTTGTAACTCGGTTCGTCAACACGCTCACCCTTTCTTTTGTCATTACGTATCTCTTTCAGAGAGACACAGATATATATTGCAATGGCTGATTATTTTCAATCCAGATTTGTGTAGAGATGGTCGAGGCTTTGATGTGTTGGATTATCTGCATTAACTTTATGATTTGGTTTGTCAACTCGCTTGATCTTCTATTTAGAGAGTATCAACTAATGTAACCTATCCGAACTGTATCCGTCCCTCTTTGTAATAAATGCAGTGATCACGAATATATTAGCAATGCCCATGTTGCTGTGGCTTTACGAACTGTGATCCATTAAGCCTTAAACACATCAGTGATTGGTACTCGTTCGACTGGAATAATACCAATTCCCGAGGGTTACTGGGTATTGTGATGGATCCAGATTTGTTTTTTTTTCTGTTTGTTTCAACATTCAGGTATTATATTTGTTATCTGGATGGACATATATAGAACTTTACACACATGTTCAAATATTTTGAGGGAAAATTGTCAAGGGGAACTTGTAGCTTATTGTGGCTGATGTCAGCCGGGTTTAGAAAATTATAAATTTATTGGTAAAGCGTGCCACGAAACTCTAGTCTAAAGCTATATGATATGACGCATTAGCATCTTATCTGTTAGACATTACCCTAATATTTTATTGCCAGATCAGACTATTTTGATAGGTGTCGTCCAGCTGGAGAACCAAGTATTTTATCTGTTAGACCATTCCACGATGTATTATATCGCCAGACATAACCCTTCGAAAAAAAACTGGACAGGTTATCTGTAAGATATGTTCAAAATATCCAAGATAAAGCGATTATGTTCGAAGACAATGGGCATGTTATCTGTTAAACTGATCCCTAAAGTCGTCATACATTACGGATATTTTGAGAGTATTGATCAATCTTAAGATCTTGCCTGTCCCTCCAGACACAAATCTTGAATAATTTTATTGAAATATGATAAATATGATAGATATGGTAAATCGCGAGGGAAACTAATTCTAATATTCTATTTTGAACTCAAAAGAATTCATTCTAAGATCAGGAAGTCTGCAATATAAAACAAAATATTTTTCTTGAACACAAAACGATCGATCTGCCTTATCATCTATATTGCAAGCTTAATACCCAAATTACAGCAAGTATATTTGATGCGCTGAAATACCAGTTATTACTTTAACATTGATGATTAAAATTATCTGCTCTATAACTCAAGGTAGGACGAGGCATGGTGCCCTGCATCATACGCCACACCAAACAACGTACCTCGTCTATCTCTATCTTTCCAACCTGTTCTTTTCACGACTTTCTCTTCAGTAACGAATGTCTTAACAAATACCAAACGACATTGACCTATGTATGATATAAACACGTGTAAAATATTTGGTACAAGTTACTTCCCTTGAAAATGAATTTGTTATATATCTGCCATGCATTCAAAAAAAGCAAACGTTATAAAGCTTTTTGGTTTTCTGCCTGTCTTAAAGCAATACTTTGTGAGCACCACCACTACTCAAGGTTTTTTTAACAAAAAAAGACCGGTTTGAATATAAATGTTTTACGAAGCAATTTGATTGCCTCGACCTTGTAGATTAATGGAACCAAAAAGCATTTCAAATTATGATGTAGACCGAGGAAATTAGCTGTGAACATTAAAGGAGCTAGAAGTAAAGGAATTATTCATCCAGCGTAAAATGGCATCATTTAAAATTGTTTCTTGCAAGAAAGCTTCACACAGTGTCTTTGATGACTGACCTGATAATAGTTTAAAAAATCATAGAAAAAGGCAATTACTTTTCGTAATTGGTTAAAAATTGTATTTTATATAAAATATATCAGACAGGGCCTGGAGAAATTTCTGCTCCAATTCCTGCATCTTTGAATGTCGTAAATCCCTTGGTTTCATCAAGTTCCTTTATGTTGCAATATGTTCAGTCATTGGAAATGCAGGAAGCAGTGTTCATAATCATGGTCTGGTAAATTAAATAAGTTTATGCTTTAACAAAAATAAAGGCTCGTTTAATTTCAAAATGTTGACCGATGCATGTGAACGGCAATAGAACATTGTTAACTTGTCGAATACAAGGCAAGTCCGAGTCCTAATTGCTTCAAGGAAATCTGCGTTAACGAAGTTTAAAAGTACGACGTTATCTTAAAAAGGTCGTACGTGCAAAAAAGAAAAGAGTCGTACGTGCACCAAAATATCTGCACTTACGTGATTTTATAAGTTCGAAGTGACGTTAACAAGGTCGTAAGTGCATCAAAAAAGTCGGAGCTAACAAAATCTAATCATCAATGATTTAAAACAGATTTTTTTTTATAGCGACTTTCCCTAGATTAAGACCAACTTTGCTTCATATCGACCAACATTTTGACTCTGCAGCCGCCGGCTAGTGCCACATAATTTGGTTAAGAAATAATTTTTTTGGATTTTTTAAACGGATGTGACAGGAATGGCAATTTGGGAGGAAATTAAGTCTATCGAGTAATTTGACATGATTCAATGCCCTCCGGAAAAATGTAGGAATATAATTTTTATTCGAAATTCTGTTTTAACTAGATTTGTATCGCAGTACATTTCCGACTATAAAAAGATGCAAAATCACGAAGCAAAAAAGCGAAATGATTAATTCAAAATAAGCTTAATCATGCACAGAAAAAAAATAAAACGCGAAACAATTCCATTTCACTTTTGAAAATAGTATTTCACAAAGCACACAGAACCTTCTTATCAGTTAAGTAAAATAAACTTTACTATTAGTCCAAGCATTCATTTAATAGTATAAAATCCTTGTTCCACCATTGGTTTCATTACGAGGGTTAAATGAAAATTTCTCAATGCCTCATTGTACGCTCTTTTCCTTGATAAACCCCCTTGATAGTATCTCTACCGGGGAGAAGCGGTATGTAGAATCCGAAGATATAACTCGATCTAGGATCTAACCTTGTATCCCGGATAAACGAACAGGCTTCTATTTTTCAGAGCTACTCCATCTCCCGTTATTTTCATTAAAGAGTGTTCACATTTTGATAACTTCTTAGTTTATTACCCTTAGGTTGAACAGCTGGATGTAATTTAAAACTTAATAACAATAATATGATTTAAACATTATGGATTTGATTAGATCGAAAGTTCAATAAATTGTAAATTGTAAGGTGGTCGGCGTCCTAATGTCTATTGCGTGCCGAACGTAATGTAAGAAATTTTTGGATAGACATTGTGTGGAAAATCGGAATGGCACAAACGAATGCTAGAGTGCACATGGATATATACTATTAAAAGATCGTTGCAATCTCTACAACACCGTTAACAATTCCATTCTAATAACGAACACCAGGACAACATTGAGCAGTTGGTGCTCACGTGTACATCCAATTTGCATTCATGTATTTGTTTTTATTGTCTATAGATACAATATAAAGCTTATTGCACTCTCTGCATCAATGATAATAATATCTACATTCATACCCGGATTTTTATTGACGTTCTATGTGTTTAAGTACATTTCATAAATTTCTATTTACCAACGTTTTAATGCCAATTAAGTCTAATAACTCTTTTTGACGCTCAGTTAAACATCATTTTTTTTCCAAGGAATACTTTTTTCTTTTTTTTGAACCAAGTGACAGGAGTTCTTCAGAGTATTTGGATATATTGTAAACAAACACAAGCAGGTAACAAGAAAGGCTACAGTAATTGCAGAAGAACGTAAAATCTGGAAACCAATTCCTCAGCCACTGACAGCCACAACCCCACCAGAAAAGAAAAATATACCCTATATCACCTCTAAAAAAAGAACCCGCCACATGAACTATCTTGCCAATTAGTAACCATCAAAGCATGAAAACCTTCAACAATGAAATTTGATCGGTAACATGCTGTGCAGTTATTTATTTTGGTAAAATCTTTAATACTTCTCCGATTTCTTATCGATCAGGTCTGGTTAGAAATTAGGTGGTTATTACAAAAACAAACAATATCTAATTAACGGCACTTTAAAACTTGGATTTATATTTATTCTAGTAGTATAGAATTCAGAGTTCAAAGCACCTTGACATTCAAGACAATAAAATGATGTAAACTCAAATCTATTGTGTTAGTGATAAATGTTAACAATATTACACAATGTACCCTAATAAGCCATGGTGCCCCAAACCTTCAGAATGATCAGAACAATGGTGAATCTTTGAGGCGCAGGAGTCAGTAACCGTTTTCTAACGAGTTCTGAAACATTTATTTGGTGGTAATCGGTAACGTTTTTCATGATTTTGGAATAACAGACTTGGTAATGATTTTACACGAATAACAATTACCATTTAGTGTAATTTGCAATGCCTATGGTCAACTAAATATTTCACGAACTCTACGAACTGTCTACAACCAGACGTGAAATAAGTGCTAGAATTTCAAGATATGAAGATCGGTACCAAGATGGTTTATTTTTTAGGTAGATTAGTAGATTTAGTACCATGCCAAGTTATATTTGGATCAGTAAAATAATACTTTTAACATGTATTGAAATCTTCTTGGCAAATGTCAGACGTGTTTCAATATTTCTGTATTGTTACCGTCTGCACTCAGTGATCTGAAATGATATCTACTACAGACAATCTTATTCTGTTAATCGGAATGTTTTGCTTCTGTGGACCACCTAACATGCTAATGTCGATGATCTGACGAAATTGTTTTGTATCTCCTGTTCTGAATTATTTATCATTCAACAAATCACATGCGGTGTACCTTGAGAGCTTTCTTCACATCTGTCAGGAATTCGGAGTACTAGTCTGATAAAAGTGTAAGTGCCCCAGCAAATAGGTAACGATCAGTTTTGGCCAATGATCAGCTGGTAGACGGCATTCTAGTCAACTTATGTTATTATCGTTTTAAAGTATGGTTGTGTTTTGATTTGTTACGACGCCTGAGGGCATTTTTTATATACTCACGTAATCAAACAACCAATAATTTGGTTTAAGTCAAAAAAGCAGAAAAATAATTAGACATTTAGATTCAGAAGATAAAGTTTTGAACTTAAAGCACTTAGAATAATTCTAATAAAAATTACATAATTGATTTCGTAATGACATTCGACTCAACATGGTTTCGAACATTCCGCATGAAAAGTCGAATTAGATTAAGATTTTTCGTTTGAAACTGTGTATCTTCGATTATAAAGAATATCACACGATTTATGACAATCATCCTCAAGATGTCAAGCTAAAACTCCATCTAATACTTTGATATCATTTAGAACTTTTCTTTAATCATGTAATATTATAAATGCAGCGATTTGATTAGATTTTACGCTAGTCAATACAGCCAATCAGAGCCCTTGATAGATACAATGTGGCTGCACATGTAATCGGGGGCTGTTATCGGTTGTATTCACTAGCGTACAATCTAATCAAATCACATGATACAAGAAAAGTGCCTAATGATGTCAAGGTGTTTGATGGAACTCGTAATGCCATTGACATTGTGAAGATGACAGGCAATGTACTTTTAAATAATGAACATGAAACATGCCAGGTCTTCACTGCGAACCAAGTACTGTAATAATCGCAGAATACGATAGCGTGACGTTTGGAAATTTAACCAATTTACTTGTGTTAAATGCATGTATTCAAGTAAAAAAGTAGTTTTAAAATTGTCTAAGTGTGGTAAAAATTATTGAATATTATTTCATATGGTGTAGAGAATTTGTATGAAAGTTTATGAAAAAGTGGTCAGTTTGTGATTTTCTCTTTAATCTGGAAACACAAAACTCTATGTTCGTTTGCCCAACGTATGTATTGTTATGTGCTGAAGAGGGACATTGGTGTACAAGTTGCTAATTTGCCATTTCATGCTCTTTTATCAGTTATCTTGCTATTTGCTTTTGGCCCAAAATTTTGTGGAATCGCACTGCTCGAGGTTCCTTGATGCCTTGGTAATAGGGTTGGCACCAATCGCTGTGCCAGCTCACAGAAGCACTGTCCATAGAATCACAAATGTTGGTGTAGTCCTATAGTGTAGGTTGGAAAGAAATAACCGGAAGTACACTTACCTGAAATGTCTGTTCCTACTTCCGAGGCGAAATTATCCAAAATATCACTGATCACATCAAATTTGAAATATTCTTGAGACAGGTTTTTGATCACTGTTTGTGTCCTCAATCCATAATGGAAGCCATCAGTAGCAATATGGCAGAATCTGTCCACTACATTTCCTTGTCCCTTGGGGTCATACAGCAGCTTGACCTTACTCCAATTAAAATGGCTCAGAATGGACACCAAGAAACTAATTAAGGAATTAAAATCCGCTCCCATCCGAGTCAGTGTCGAGAACATGGTCCATTTCATCACGGCGAAATCCCTGGCCATAGCTCCTGGTGTTATCATGGGAAGATTCCAGAACGGAGCCTGTCGACCGATCGGAGCCACGGCGTAATCGCAGCAGGGTCCAAGGAACAGGCTAGGGTTCTTCTGAACGTGGAATCGGATAGCCTGGTTCATAGCGAACGATATGGAACATTGGGAATTCGCATAATCAACTTCTAATCTGTGATTCCGCAGAACGCCAGATCTTGCGACTCTGTCTACGGCAATACTTATAGCAGGTGCGACTCGTCGAATTGAAAACAACCGACTATCATCCGCCGGTAATATTGCAGCAATCGTGACAGGGTGTTTTCCGGTCACCAACGTCACTTCGAGTAAAGTAAGCATCAAAAGCACGTGGATGGTTTGAAAATAACTCATTGTGATGACTTTAATTCACTTTGCTATAACAATAAATACATGCTCGTTAGTTGTACACATTCAATCCAAGTTTTCCGATCGTAAATCATTCATTTGAACAGAAGACGCAATTGAGGCAACACAGAGACTTCAAATCAGTATACTGGCTTAATTATAGAAAGCATATTGTGAGTAATTCAATTACTTTATCATTTTTCTTTAGGTAATGATATTAAGATACGATGTTCTTTTCCAGATGGTTACACAATGGAACACTTTATATGGATACAGTACATGTGTTCATCAGATTAAGATGAGATATCCTTTTCCAGATTGTTACACACTGCGTATAATGAGTTCATCAGGTCGGGTTACGATATCCGTTTTCAGGAGGAAACACAATGGATAACTTTATCCAATTCTTACCTGGTTATCGTTTTAGTCTCCATTTGGTTACGTTATGTTATCCAGCTATGATAGCCGGTTACGATATCCGTCTACATGCGGTTACCAGGTTACGTTATAGGTGAGTGTTATCAACTTGATGTAGGGGGACTTGAATCCATTCCTGTAAGATAAGCAATGTTCATTAAATTATAGTCGTATCAAACACAAAATATGAGAAGAAACCTCGCAAAACGTTTCAACCGACCCTCATATCCAACAAAAACATAACACAAATAGGAAATAAATATACTGATATCTTGTACAATGAAAACAAAACAAAAGACCATACAAAACAATGACAATACGCATCGTTACACATATCATAGATTCTATTAAAATGAATATAAGTAAAAAAAATATGGCATTTGTTTTAATAACAATATCTTTTTTTATGCACGCAAGTTGAAGGTTTAGCGTAAATTGAGCGCAGTGGAAACAAGCAATAATATATTTATTTGTATGGTCTCAAAGCCACAAAAACAACGTTGGTAGAAAAAACAAACCATTTGCCATATCAACAAAAACCGAACTTGTTGGTCCATGAAATTCTAACATAAAAACCTCTCAACCAGCATAATTCGCTCCAAATATGTCTAAAAACATAATATTCGTTTTCGGGGAAGGGAGGGTTTGATTCTCCCAAATGTACAGGCCTCGTAAAATCATTGTCAAGGAATTTGTCCAAGAAAAGACGAGGATTGTCTCCATAGTTACGTTAGGTATTTGATATATTATTTTTGACAATAGAAATCCAACATCCCAGAGCATGTGCTTCCGTAGCTCCATCTACCCCATCCTTAACAACCTGATCATTACACAATTGAATCTGACTAAACAGCTGAAATCAACATCGATACGTACAGATAATTTATAGTCAAATCGACCCATGATTTCCCCTCTGTTGATTTTTTGTTTCAATAAATTAGATAATAATACGAGATGATGTCTGTGGTTCAATAATCGCTGATGTACGTGATATGATTTATGATTTGGTGTCAGCAATTCTTCCCTTCTTTCGCTGCATCGTCATTGATCTGTTTAATATTACGTTTGATGGTTATTTGAAAATACTTTGCTGATAGTTTGAGATTACTTGAACACTTGTAAGAACTGACACAAGTAGGCCAGGAGCTCAAAACTGTTCAAAAGTAGAACCTATAGAAGAGGTTCATCTTGTACAGAGAGTCGAACAATGTTTTAGTATTTAGATTATTTAACTTCGCATACCTTTCAGAAAGTCCACATGTTTTGGGTATTTTGGATTGTCAACTGGACATCCGTGTCAGAGAATCCACATGTTTTTGATATTTTATCAATTTTGTATCCCCTTCTACTAATGTTTAATTGGTATTTACGTTTGTCAACTCAATATCCCTTTCAGAGAGCCTGTAATAATAGGTTTGTGAACTAGGTATGCCTTTCAGAGAGTTCACATACCTAATAATATTTATTTTGCTTTCTGTTAATGCTAGGGGGTGTCTGGTGTACTTCTGAAATCATTATATCACCTATACTGGTTTAACAGACTCTAATTTAGTATCGAGTTGGGTATCTAAATGTACACTTCAGACTTGTGGATATATTTACTATCACTTCAAACGGTCTTTATTGACACACAATAAATCTAGAGAAATATCTCAGTTATGCCCTGACTTCGTTAAATAGGTCAAGAGATATATACGTTCAAATTCATCATGTCTTTCTGCTTTACCACAACTAAATATTTTCACTGTTAAAAGTGTTAATACATCAATTGTAGAGCGATACAGACCTACTACTGTTAAATTAGTGTTCAAATACCATTGTTAAATTAGTGCTTAATATATCAATTGTAGAGCGATATAGAAATACCAGTACTCGATACATCAATTGTAGAGCGATATAGAAATACCATTGTTACAATAGTGCTCAATACATCAATTGTAGAGTGATACAGAAGTACCACTGTTAAAATAGTGCTCAATACATCATTTGTAGAGTGATACAAAAGTACCACTGTTAAAATAGTGCTCAATACATCAATTGTAGAGTGATACAGAAGTACCACTGTTAAAATAGTGCTCAATACATCATTTGTAGAGTGATACAGAAGCACCACTGTTAAAATAGTGCTCAATACATCATTTGTAGAGTGATACAAAAGTACCACTGTTAAAATAATGCTCAATACATCATTTGTAGAGTGATACAGAAATACCACTGTTAAAATAGTGCTCAATACATCATTTGTAGAGTGATACAAAAGTACCACTGTTAAAATAGTGCTCAATACATCAATTGTAGAGTGATACAGAAGTACCACTGTTAAAATAGTGCTCAATACATCATTTGTAGAGTGATACAGAAGTACCACTGTTAAAATAGTGCCCAATACATCAATTGTAGAGCAATATAGAAATATATTTTTATATCAGTATCAGAAAGATATTTTTATGGAACTTCTTCTATTTTCTACCTTAATCATCCCACTACCTACTTCGTCTATTCACCCCTTTACAGGTCTTTGAACTACGCGGTTTGTACAATAGTTCAATACCGAACAAATGCTTATCAAAACACTGCAAGGCAATACAGGATCGTTTAAGCAGTATTGATGCACATATTTCACTGTTTGTAAACAGCGTTTAATATCATATCAAAAGTTTCTCCCCGGGGGCTTCTTTATTCGACCAGTTTGTACTGTTTGACATTGTTTCCATTACAAAATATAGATATGAAGCCATTAAAATTGTAAATATCGATTATTGGTAAAAGGTGTGTGACCGAAAGGGATGCCGAGGCTCCAAACACCCTTACTGATAGCAGGTGTTCCGGCATGGTCAGCATGAATTGGTGTATTTGGCGGAGTGATAATAGTAGCGAAACTCATCAGCCTATATGTATGTAATAAATATACTAAAATAAACGATTTTAGCTATGTGAACTCTCTAAAAAAGGAAGTCAAGTCGACAAACATAAATACCAAGCTAACATATTTAGCTATGTGGACTTTCTAAAAGGAATACCTAGTGGACAAACCTAAATACCAAGCCTACATATTTAGCTATTTGAACTCTGGAGTTGACAAACCTCAATACCAAATAAACATCACTAGCTATGTGGATCGCTAGTTGGCAAGCCCATCCTCTGAGTGGAATGGCCTGCAGTGATGAGGTAATCGAATAATTCCTATGGGAAAACATCATTTGAAAACGATAACATGTTCAAAACAAGTTTTAATACCAATATGTGAAGTCGTTACGATTCAATTGATTACAATACAAAATAACGAGTTTTCAAATATCTGTAAAAAGAACTTGATAATTGACTAAGTAAATATCATTATTTGAAACGAGTTTAGGATAGCTTTACTAAACTAATGTATATTAGAAATAAATAAATCATTATGTTAGTGCAGGTTCATTTTAACAAACAGAGATAACTGAAATGCAAAGTTTTAAACGTTTTGAGATTATAATTAAATGGTGTATTACGTCATACTTTTCTGCACTAGTTTGAAATGCAATGAAATGAATGAAGTTTTACGTCCTAGTTTTCTGCACCTTGTGGACTAATGAAGACAGGCTCGGAAAGGAAGACAACGCAATGTAGTGTACAATTAGAGCGTTTTGCTATGACTGACGTATTACGGTGGGAATACACGATGCACGGTGTGGTGTACGGTGATGGATGATCGATACAAAATAGAACACATGAGGTACAGATCAGACCACGGTGCGCACACGATTCGCTTCTACTAGTTTCTACTGTATTGATAATCCCGCACCGTACACCTTAGTAACATGAGTCTAATGAAATAAAAGTTTGCGTCCTACTCTTCTTCCCAGTCTGGCCTGACAATGGACAATGGGATAAATTAAGCCTACAGGAATGAAATAGAGACGAATGTAATTACACGTTAATTAAAGTATCAAGTGTTGGTCTATTGTGTTTATAAATTGTTATTTTGAGTTCTAGTGTTATATACAAACACTTGGAATTACATCTGTCTAATACACAGCTTTCTCCTTTCTCTTGTAATACTGACCTACTTTTAAAACAGTTCTACATACGGAAGAGCTTTGAAAATTTCGGTCAAGACATGCAGTGGGTAATCGTGGAAATTAAATACTCTTTTGTTACTGTGCACATAATTATTAATTATTATTGATTAATAATCTACATGTAATAATAAATTAACAAAGATTGTGGACAACAGCCATATACGCCCACCACGGCATGCGGATGATAAATATTCAAGATTTTGGGGCAAAGGCAATAACTCTGCTTCTAACGGTCGAAAATAGCTCAAATTCGAACTTGATCTTCGTTTTATGAATATGTATACACATACCGAATTTCATTTGATTCCTACAAACACTCTAGTTTTTATTGATGTTGATAGAAGCACTTACTGTATAGAGGTTAAAGGGCGATAACTCCTCAAAACTGACGTAAGAGGCCTAAATCTTGAAAAAGCCTTAGATTTAATCAGAAGTAAACTAAATTTTCTCAAACCTTTCGATTTAGGTCCAATTACACCCATTTTAAGTTTCATCAAAATCGGTTGAAAACTAAGAAAGTTATAGCATATTGTAGATTTTGGGGCAAGGGCAATAACTCTGCTTCTAACTGTCGAAAATAGCTCAAATTCGAACTTAATCTTCGTTTTATCAATATATATACACATACCGAATTTCATTTGATTCCATCAAAAAATCTAGTTTTTAGAGCGTTTACAAGCAAATGTTGACAGGCGGACGGACGGACGGACAGGGGTGCCGACAATATACGTCCACATATAGAGTTGTGGGCGTATAAAAACACGAGAGCTTGGAATTCGAAATCATGCTCTTATATCTTTCACCTTCACTTCTATTTCATTCCAGCATGCAATCGTATCTACGACGGCCATTCTCACTACGCCTGATAATAACCTATATGCAGATGGATGGAAATCTTCTTTTAATTGTTAGGTGGAAGTTACCTCCGCGTTGCAAAATATAGTTCTTCAGATGTTAGTTACATGACATAAATTTATTGTCACATGACCTAATATTTGAAAGTAGTCCGATTTACCCACCAGGTTATTGAGGTTATGAGGTTATTGTCAGGCATAGCGAGAATGGCCACCGTAGATTCGATTGTCCTGCATGATAATGCCGTCGTTCTGATATAATTTCCCTCATTGCACATTTCAAGGTGTTAGCTGTTTTCATTAGCCTAAAATTGAGAACTGACTTACGACGTAATACTCCCATTTCTTTTCATTTCCGGAAGGCTCGATTGAATCAAAAACGGTGTCAAAGGGGATAAAAGAAATTATCATATAGTGTGATAATTTTATAGTCAATCGACGTTTCGTATTCAAAATAAATCTAAAAATATAAGTGATTTCAAAGAACCTGAAATGGTCTCAAAGAATTTGTCATTTTAGAAATTACGTGATCCATTTCCGATGTGAAATTCGGTTCGTTTGATTTGAGTTGAAAGGAAAATTTGACAGGCGATATGTCTCGATTTTTAGAAAATAAATTATATATTGTCAGATTATAAATATCTTAAATTGATTTGCTTAAAAATATTAACATCATTTTTCATGTTCGTTTGTCCGTTGTCAGGGGTCAAATTTCATATTCTGGTTGTGGTGTCATTTAATTTCGATCAGAATTGCTAATAATAATGGACGATTGTGGACATCTGACGCCCAGTTGATAAACCTAAATATCAAATAAACATTATTAGCTATGTGGACTCTCTAAGAGGGGGCTGGGTCATTGGGCATACCCGGCCCCTCCTCAGACCTTTGAAAATCAAGCCCTCTAAATACTCAATATTCATCGAAAGCTATCTGAAATCCTACGGGCCTTGCCATCGGGCTGGTGCTGGTCTTTGTCAATAAGGGAAAAAAATCTGCCTTTACTCGAAGCTTATCAAAATACAGCCAGAACCAAACAATCTCATTAGTTTAATTATTTTCTATCAGCAGTTTCACCCCCAATATTCTTACTTCATTATCACACTGAATCTGGGTAGATTTATTTTCTTAGCCATATCAAATTGGGGAGGAGAATTCGTAGTCTGGTCAAGGGGTTGTCCTGTGAAATAAAATATTTTGCGAAAGTCTATCAGTCCTATAAGAAGTTGAAGAGACTATTTCAGAAAAAAAGTAAAATTATGTTCTACTTTATTAATCAGCCCTGTTGATATGGCACGGGCAGGGAGGGGATGCACAACTTTTAGGTAGTTTCCTGGTTTCCAACCGGACTCTTAAAAACCCACTTTTTTACATTTAAACAAAATCACACACACACACCCCGCCAACCCAAAGATACCAAACTCACCTAAGCAGGCTTCACTCTTTAAATATATAGAAGTGAGATACAACTCCTCAAATGTCTGTACAGGGGATTCCATCTTTAAACAGAAAGCGGTGAGATCTTGCCCAGATACTGAGAAAAATATCTGTTATTTGATCAGAATTAGAGACAATCTCTTTCCTGGCGCTATCTTATCACACACGGCTGATATTGAGATCTGATACTGCGATATCCAACACCATCAGAGAGAACATCTTAATTTGTTTAACACTGGTCAGAAATAGCCGATAGATTTGATCAGTTATCGGATGGTCTTTACAATTTATAGGAAAAAGGGGAAACAAGGAGGTAAAACTCAATTTCATTTCATTAGCCTAATCAAGACCAACAAAAAACTTGAACTTTAAACGCTATTTAATATCATAAGGCAGATAAGGAGCAGAACATTATTAAAAAAAAAAATAAAGCAAAATTGCTATGGGCGAGGCAGAAAGTCCCAAAATTAAACAGAATTTGTGACGTCATCTTCTTTTTTAAAAGCAAAAATTATGTGAGCACAGTGCAGTCACAATAGAGATAGACTATTATTTTTCTGAAAATTCTTTCTGTCTTACAATTGAAGAAAATGGCCCTAATAACGCAATAATTGGGCTTTTTGCAAGCCTATCGGACGTTGTGTACTTGTGTGTCAAATCGTCAAGGCCAAGGTATTTGAATGCAACAATGGAATTAAAACGGTTTGAAGGATAAAGACATACAGCTGTATGAGGCGGGGTTTTTTACGCCATGACATTCTTGTTTACGTCAGAGTTTGGATTTGAAATGGCGATTTATGTAACATTTTTGCTCCTAAAATGGGCTAAGGAAGACTCCAAGGCTTAAAATAAACAATGGGAATTTGTAATAATTGTGTCAATGAAATGAGAAATGAAAACAAATAAGGAAAACAAACCTTGGGAGACGTTTTTGAAGCAGCCGGCTTCCTTTCAAACGACCTTCACCCAAAGCGGAAGTGCCAGATGCACTCGGAAACTGCGTTGGAAACTATTCCGATGCATTCGAAACATCGCTTTGTTCCATGACCGCAAGTAACAACATAGTGTTTAAATTAAGCATTTTGAAAAGTAATGGAGTTACCGTCCTACTCTTCTGTTCTTGAAAAGGCTTACAGTGTGCAATAAGGGAACATTTTCCATAGCCACGCTGCATAGTCTGATTCTATATACAACTGTTGGTTGTGCATGGCCTGTTTGACATCGGTTTATAGTCTCTTCCGAACGACTAGGCGTTTTACATGTTTTGCATGACAGTGTGCAATAAGGCAAATTGTGTCAGTAGAGCTTCATATGCTGCTTTTCAATAGAGAACAATGTCGAAGGATTAAACTGTGCACAACAATTATCGCGCAGGTGTCAATGAAAGCTATATTGACAACATTTTTCCTTCATTTTGAGCGATAAATCAAGCACTTTTCATAATCCAGTCAAAGTTCAGAGAGGTCTTGTCTTCAAGACGTAATTACATTAGTTACTATTAGTTAAAGCTTTTATCAATATTAATATCAGTGAAAAGGACAAGCCTCAAACATCAGTCCTTGGAAACAGACTCGCTACTGTAGTCCGGATTATATACACTTTCATCATTAATGGGACATAGCGCAGGTTCAAACGTTGAAAATCTGACAAAAGGAATCGAGCATAACAAAATCATCATGACTGAGACGTTTGCCTACGACATTAAAATAAAAGACCTTACTTTGCAGCAAAGAAATTGTATTTGCATTAAATACTTATATTTGAATAATTCAAACTGTTTTCTTATGGAAAAGTCTTATAATGCTGTTTAACTTATGGATTGTGACCATCACGTGCTAATTCTCTCCTTGCGATTTCGACGTAAATTATAGATTGAAATTTGGCACATATGGATTCTACCCTGTCATTTGGCCGTTGATTGCTATATTGCCATTGGGATAAAGTATATGTTGATTTTGCCTTGTGATTTCGACTATTAGATATAGATTGAAAAACGCAATTTGGAAAAGTATTTGTCGATTTTCTCCCTGTGATCAAACAAATTAGATTGAGACTAATACAATAACAATTTAGCAAATAAATAATTTGTACTTACACACCCGAGTTAATCCAATTAATATTTAATCCCTTATTAATAAATCATACAATATAACAGATTAACCAGGATTATCTACGGTTATTCAGTATTTATTTTGTCAACAATATCACCTTGAATTCCTTTCGATATTCTTCACACTTTCCAATGATATTTTTGGTCTCTTGCAAGTTGTGGTTATAAGTTCGCTTTTTATCAAAGTCAAGAATTTAGGCGAAGGATCAGCTGGTAGAGAGAACCTTTGTTAACCTAAGTTGTTATCATTGTAACATGTTGTTGTTTCCTTCTTTCTGAGTGACTCATGTGCCTCTGGGATCATTGAGCTCTAGTTTTTTTTTCCTTGTTTTTAATTTATCAGAAGGGCATTAGTTATGCATCACGTAACTTTAACACACTTTCTCCTCTCTTAGGTCTTGTTGTTTGAAATTTCAGTGATAACATTTTTGAAATGTTGCAAAATTAGCGATAAAGGCGCGTGGATAATGGTTTAAATACTGCAAAGTGCAAATTAATGGTATATTATTTACAATCCTTTTGTTTGTGATCCATAAGCACCAATTTAAAAATTATCCACTTAGAATTCTAACCAAACAATCTAATCACAAAGAGGTTCAATCCATAATTATCAATAAACACATTTTGTTGGAGAACTCATTGCTAGTTATTGCAGTACTTTTGTCGGATTCTTTGCTTTAGCCTGAAAAGATTAAAACAAAAAGTTCAGTTTTCGAAAAGGATAATGTAATAAAACGTTCGGGTGGTTTTATCTAATGAACGAGTCTCATATTGTGACGTTACAACACGTTTTATTCTACTGATCGAGTAGCTCTGTTGTAACGTTACAAAACGTTTGGGGTGGTTTTACGGAACGAGCAGCTCTACTATACGTTAACGTAACGTTTTGGGCGGTTTGATCTTCTGAATGAGTCGCTCTGCGATAACGTTACCGTAACGTTTTTAGGTGGTTTTATCTACGGAATGAGTCGCTCTCTTGTAACGTTACAAATCAGTACACAAAAAGTTTTTAATCCCCCTGCAAACAGGAAAATAATCTGTGAACACAGAATGATGAGGAAGAAATACATATCTTAGTTAATAAAAGAAATACCTCAGAAAAACACTCGACCTTACTGACTTCTAATCTCAGAGTAACAAGTGTGCAACTGACTTCACCAGATTTAATTCTAATTCATTGAACTATAAGCCAGAGCAACATGTGGTTAATATGATCGATCTGAACATATTAGTGGTAACCAAGCATCTTTCTATACACTTTAGATTTATAGCCGAGGCTACTTTCAACTTTATCTTTCTTGCAACTCTGACATACGAAATTCTTCATACAAAAGTTGACAAAAAATATATTTTATTTTGTTTTGAGCGAACTTTTCACAAGCAGAGAAAACATGTTTATACCAAAAAAACATTCTTAAAAGTGAGCATCCACCACCACAAAATTTTAAAGAGATTGCAAAAGTCACGTAAGAATTACAGAAGTTTTGAGGAAAACAGTCAAGCATAGACTAAATTTATTGAATAGACTTTAATGTCGAAATAGCTATCTAAGATTACGAACAGTCAATTTTCCGAAATTTGTTTTCAACAAAACTAAGTTTCTAAATAAAGTTCATTAAAAAAAATACTAGTATAAAACATTGAAAGAAACTTACTCGTTTGGTTATCCTAAAAAGACCGTCCATCGATACGGACTCTCCAAAATGACTATCCAACAAATGCTAACTTATCTTTAAAAAAACTAATAAAAAAAACACAAGGACAGACAAACAGAGAATGAAACTTACAAAATTCACCGCAATTACTATCAAATTAGCGGTTTAATTCACAAAGTAAAACTTCGATACTAACTGATATCCAATATTAGTGATATAAAAACCACGTGGATACGATTCACTTGTTATATCTATTGAATCGTTCACTATACTGTTAACGTATTAATACTATGTTCAATATCAGTCAGAGGAAAATATTCTCGTGGTGGAAACGATGTCTTAAGGTGGTAATAGACGAGGTACGGTACCCGGTCTGTCAAACGAACGGATTGTCAATACCATCAAAGACATTGGAAGAACTGAAGAAAACAAGGCACGATCACCGATGCAGTGTGCTGTACGAAATTATCGAAACAATACAACATAGATTCAAAGTGTGAATGAACGAGTAAATGTGCGCGGTGCTGTGAGATTATCGATGCGGTAGAGCCCAGAACTCAAGGCGGGAATGAATGAGGTACGTTTTCGGTGCAGTGCAAGCTTGTCATTACATTTGGAAATTGAAGAAACTAATCGTTCAGCAACACTTTGCATCTGTTATACATTTTTCGAATTACCAGACAAAACATTGCTTAAACGAAAATTAATACCTTCCGAGTCATTGCAGAACAATTCAAAGAGAGATGGAACCATGCATCAATATTTCTGCTCGAAGACAGCAAGACGAGAAGAAAGCTGACATGTATACACTAAAATCATCACTCAAAATGACAAAATCGGCAGATCAGTAATGCATTGGATCAACCCTTCCTTTTCTAAAAGCAAACGTCCATCTATCTCGCTGTAGAATGGAGAGTGTGGGACTATTAATAATGAAACAAACACAAACCAATAAAATCAACCAAAATACTTAAATAAGGGATACTCGGGAATTTAGGAACTTACATTCTCTTTGTAATAGGAACAACAACTCACTGTCGCATCACTGAAAAAGGAAATGGGAATGACAAACTCCTATGCTGAAATAAAAACTTATTGGTTAATAAGTAAAGATCTAGCTCTGAACCACTTAGACTCCCGAGCCTTTCGGAGACGCTTTCTGGGCCCTTTGAAGACGCTTTTGGTGTCACATGGCACATTAATAATAATGTTATTTAAAAGTTTATAACTATAATCAAATACATGTATCAGCCTTGATTCTCATCTCCAACATTGAAGCATGTAAGATTAACAATATTAATGGAAAATGAACCAGAGTTAATTGGAAGCGCTTGATTGTCTCGTTCATTATCAGTTCCATCTATTGTTATTATATTAAACTAAATACCTATAGTGGCCACAAATAACTACCGTCGACTCAGTAGTCTGGGACAATTTAACGAGCAAACGCCATAATCAATGTCAAAGTCCTTTAAGATCACCATTTATCTTTTCTTACATGTTTTGTGTTTTCGTGACAATTTTGGAATAAGATCTCGAAATAACCGGGAAATATTGCGCAAGTGATTTACTTATATCTAGCACATACGTACGTTTTCTGTTTTGTCAATTTTGTATTTTGATGCCAACATTACATGGGGATACATATCACAGGTAATGCACATGTTCCTCAAACAAAGTTGAACTATTACACGATATATCTACATGGTAATGGTGCAGGATGACGTAGAATAAGTGTCAACAGAAAGTGCTGTGATGGAATGAGACCCCATACAGACAGACACATATACATTCGAAAAACAAGGGAAGGCTTATACCGATCAACAGTTGCCGATTTAGGACGTAAAACTCCATCAATTATATTTTTGACGGTGCTAACCGGTTGAGTCCACATTATCAAGTCGTTAGCCAAAAGACTGAAATCGTTGAAACTATTGAAAGTAACATGATTTCCCGGTACCTTGTGCCTCTTCATCCCATTTAACCACCAGGAAATTTGACAAGTCTATTCATGTGATTAGTATTAACCCGATCTTCCTTAGTTTATGAATGGAGTGAGTGGTTACGTCTATTGTTTTTTCGCCCGAGGAAGAACGATCTTTCAGGTTAGTTAAAATTAGGTCATTCTGTAAGTTAGCTATTTAGATCACGTCCATTAATCCAATAATCTAATTTATAAATTAGAACTCTCCTATCTTGAAGATCAAATTTAGCCTAGACCTCTCGTATACTGAAGATCAAATTTAGCCCATAACTCTCCTATACCGAAGATCAAATATAGTCTCTTCGAATAAAATATCAAGTTTCTAACCACAGGGTATCAACTTACAATTCTTTTCTTAACCAGAGTTGAGTCAGATGTTTTAAAATTAATTGCGTCTTCTTTTTTTTCAATAACAGTTCTTTTCCCAAATAGGCCAGGACATTGTTACTATGACTGGGATCATCTTTTTCTTTCCTCCAGAAAATCTAGAAACCATCATGGTCAGTCGTTAGGTTTGGCCATGGACAAGCTCCCAAACAAAATCTACCTAAGGTTTGACTGAGGACCAGCTAGTAAGGATCCTTGAGTGCTTGAGTTGTTATCCTAGTAAATTCATTGCAATGAGGTGTGTTACGGGAACAGCTGAAGAATTTAAGTTGTTTTTCTGGAAAAATCATTACCAGTTACTAAGAGGTGTAATCAAGGACCAGCTTGTAGAAATAATCCTCAAGAATCTAGATTGTTATTTTAGCAAAAGAATAGAATTTCATTCACAAGAAGAAAAGTCTATCAACTTCCGTTTTAATTCCCAAACGGTCTCACCTTTTAAAAGTATTTTCTCATGCGGAAACCTCTAGGGGAACTGAAATTGATAACACAATGTTAGTTTAGCAACTGGGGAATTTAAAAATGACGGATTGTGACAATCTTTAAGTGATTAAAAAGATAGCCGAAGTTTGTTGCTATTTGGGACAGTTTTTGGCAAGTAGAACATTTGCTGGCGAATTTTGGAGATTCTGAATTCTGTCCCTGCGTAGGTTGTTGTTTTGGTCACCCTCCATTGCGATCATTCTCTCAAAGGGAGTTGAATACAACGTGAATGGAGAAATTGAGATGAAGTGGTCAAATCAACAATAAGAACGCTTTTGAAAATAAAGATAGTACAGTTACGCCCCCCTGTCTCTATCGGACCTTTTTCAACCTTCTGCAAGTATTAACCAATGACATTCGAATGACATTCGACTTGGAGTTTCCGTAATGACAAGAACTATGTATTAGTTTAACTATTTCAGTTTACAAGATTATAGTATAGCTTATAAGATCACAACAGTGTCACAATCAAGGTCAGCAATAAAACTACTTCCTGTTTTGGAGAGGAGGCGATTGTCACACTACATAAACATGATTCTTATCTAAACCGGAAGTCAAACATCATGGAGTTTTATCGTTCCGAATTCGGAATTGAGTGGACAAAGTCATTAATTGTTCATCATGTATTAATTCAATCAAAATTCGTTTGTGTCACGAATGTTTCTTATGATCGATAAATGATAAGAAATGGAGTTTTACGTCCTATTTTGGGGGTCAGGTCAAGGACATGAAGCTAGCACTGACAACCAATGTAATTAATATCTGGTAAAAATAAACTATGAAAGATCTCCAAAACGCTACCCGGCCTTTATAAGTACATTCGGGCACGTGTAGCTTCCATTAGAACATTTCTGATTTTTCCATTCGATATTTTCTGTGATTCCTGCAATTCCGAAAATCTGTGCCAAATTATGACATCACCATCGCAAATTTTACTCAGCTGTAAGAATATTGCACCGACTACATGATCATTCTTTTCATAGAAAAGTCCTTCATCACTACGACCTACTTAAAGATTAAGCTGATAAACCAGATTACAATGAAAGTACAAGGCAATAAGAGTTCTATACGTGCTTATTAAGCCTGATCTTAAAGGATTAGAATATACCTACTTACACTAGTGATAATAGAAACTCTGAGCTTTACAATCACCGAGAATTAATCCTTTAATTGATATCGCTTACGGCCTTTGCGAGGTCGGTAAAAATCAGTGTAAACAGGGCAATAACTATCTTCGATATCAGCTTCTGCTGGATAAAACAAACCAAGTCCTAACAATCCGAACCGCAAAAAGAAACAGAATTCTAAAACATCATTGCGAAAAATTAGTTGCAGCTAATGAACTTTTCACATGAGGAAGTATATCAATCATAAGTGAGTAAGTATTTCATAATGAAATTGGTATAAGCTTCTGCTGGAAGCGAACGTGAACTTGTCATCTAGCAACCAACAACAAATGAAAGGTGTCAATGATGAAATATCAGAAATTGCTCATGGTACTTCCACTGTACAGAAATAGCTTTGTTAGGGATGAATCGAGGGTTCTATGTCCTACTGTTCTGTGCCTTAGTTGACTAATGAAATGATTCTTCTATTTTTTGTACCTTATCAAATAATGAAATGTGTATAAAGTCTTTGAAATACTTTGGTACGAATGATTCGGGAGTTTCAAAAAACACTTACTTTGAACACGATTTTAGCTCCGTTTCACAATGTAAATAAGACTGAATTGGAACATAGTATGTCACTACGTAGTAAACCGAACTGGTAAAGTTCTGTTTGAATTTACAGACGAGATTGCCTAAAGACGTTGAATGACATGAAACAGTTTCAAACTATACAGGTCTATCATTTTTTAACTGATAAGTACAAAGAATAAAAAGTAAATATAAAACTATATATAATTTTTATTGATTAGATAACGTCCTTTATACTGATTCAACTTTTATTTGTAAAGTGACATACTTCACCTAATAAATTTGTTCAACAATTCGAGTGGCCATCTTGTCGCAGTGGCTGTCTGGAAACGCATGATATGCACGACGCAGTGACAGCCAAGGGTAATGCACGTGGCAGTGGTTGCCAAGGGTAATGTACGTCGCAGTGGTTGCCCGGGAGCGTAAGTGATGCAGATAGTTATGGCTGCCTACAAACGCATGCAATGTACGTTGTTCCTGCTGCCAAGAAGAGCAAGTTATGCAGGTCGCAGTGGCCATCATGACACGCATGTTATAACTGTCGTAAAGTGAGTCGGAGGAGTTGTATTTGATGACTTATCAACCTATTTCTCATGATATTTTTTCAATAAAATGATCATAATTATTATAGCTGTTTATTGTTTCAGTTTATTGTGTTTACCAGTGCACGAATTGCAATATAACTATACCCAAAGGAGCTCGAGATAAAAAGACAGTTTTTCTAATAAATCAATAAATGCCTTGTTCTAATTCTAGCACTCAAATTGTCATATCCTGGTTTAAACTACTCTAATCTTCATTTGTATCAGCATATCTGTATTTTTAAATTGAGAAATTCCAACGTAGCTTAGGCAATTGATATAGTTTAATGTCCGCTCTACACTCTTGGGAAAGGACATGGATAGAACTGTCAACTATTTGAGTAAGTTAAAAGGACCTTTATTATAATTTCGAGAATGAAATTTTTGAGAGGTGCTATGAAACAGTCGGTTAGAGGGAGGAAACTTTACATGAGGTCATTCAGTACATGGTTGTCGTGTGAACGTCTGGTGACTTTGAATAAGTCATCTTTCTTGGATTTTGGTCAAGCGGTATGATGACTAAGCACCAGCTAGTTGTAAGGATCCTCGTTATCCTAAGTCATCCTTAAAAATGGTAGTTTTCTTTCCTTTGAAAATAACCATTCTAGCTATGTAAAACCTTAAATAAACAAACTTCGATTTTCAAGGATTACTAATTGCAAAATTATTAAAATCCTAACCTTAGTTGTTATTTTTGTAAAAATGACTGTGTCGTTTCATATCCATTCTGACAATGCAAACCTTTCAAACGTTCAATAGATAAATTTCGATATCCTAGGGTTACTGATTGTAAAGTTATTAAAATACGAACTGTTTTAATATAAAATATATTGATGATAAATTATTAATAAAACACAACGGCTGGTGTCTGCTGAATTTTACAGTACGTCAACTAAATATCTCTTCAACCATCCTCAATTTCTACTTAATAACTAACAGTCCGTTTCATTGTGAAACATACAACTGACCGGAATCGACATTAAATTAGTAAAACGTTTATGCAACAACCGGCCAATTTCTACTTCATCACAAATACCTGAACCAACAGTCGTTACAGGTGAACGCAACTCTGCCCAAGCCTGCGTTTAGTAAGACAGAAGAAAAAATTACCTTAATCCATTTTGCGATTGGGTTATGTCAACTTGGCTTCCCTCTTGGGTACTCATTCTAATTTACAATCAGACGCTTGTGGGTCTTGCACTTCCGTTTTAATGGAGTGTTGTTTGACAATCAATCGCAAAGGATTTTATTAGTTCATTGGTGACGTAATCATATATGGTTTAACATTTCTATTTTTCGGGATATCTGACAGACATTGGAATGATACAAACAGAAAACTTGATACACATAAAATATTTGACATTTCTATTAACAGGAAATACAGACATCTGAGAAAAAATTAGAATAATTTTAACAGAACCTCTATACAACCCCTTATCTACAGCATCTCAAAAATCATTGAAGTAAATACAGGAACCATGGACATCTGACTGAAAATTTGAATGATGCAAACAGAAAACTTGATGCACATAAATATATTTAACTTTCCTACTAACAAGAAATACAGACATCCAAGGGAAATTAGAATGATGTTAACAGAACCGTTTTACAACCCCTTATCTGCAGCCTCTCAATAACAGAAATACGGCTGTATACTATACCCTTTAAAGAAATGATGCCAATCTGCGATTTAAAAAATAAACTGTAGACTATGATAGATGTTATAAAGTCCCGGTGCCGACATATCATTTCATTTTTCTCGCCTTTCAATTTCTAGAGTTGATATATAGATTAGATTTTAATGTAAATCTGATAGCAATGTGAAAATAATTCAATAACAAGGAAAAACACGAAACATAATTGATCCAAAAGTCTGTTCGAAAATGACATCCGATCCTTTTAAAATAATAGTTCCGTTTTAAAATTAGTGTGGACATGAACGCACTGACATCACTGTCTTGTACTGCTGGGTATCGTCAATCAAGTCACAACATATCGTGATACAAGGGTCACGATACGATACGATGAAATAATGCGATATAGGGTAATGGGATAAACATTAATATTTTATCTTCAAAGTTTCTATGTAATAATAATATAATAATAATAATAATAATAAAGTTTATTCAAGTACTATGCGACTTTCGTCATGGTACAAACGTTAACAAAAATAGATTTGAATTTTCTAATAAAGAAAATGCATATAATAAAATAAATTTCAAATATAGAATATACAAAAAAAATTTAAATATCAAGTATAGTATATTAAACAAATACAGATAATAATTTTAATTTCAAATACATTATATACAAAATAATAATCTAGATTTCACATATTAATTAATTATACAAAATAATAGTTCAAACTTGTAATTAAGGCAGGTATATACAATAAGTCGATTGTATGAAATTCATGAGAGTATTTCTTGTCTAATATCTAATCCTTTTTTATGTACAAAGCTAAGTTTTTTTGGACATCTATAGATTTGCTTGTAAATAGAGATTTAAGTTTGAAATCGTTTGGGTTTGAGTGACAATATTTTGGCAGGAAGTTAACTCTGAGATCCTGTAGCACTGGACAGACAAGTATGAAATGGTATTTTGTTTCTACCTGTTTATGATTGCAAATATTACATAACCTAGCATGAAATGGAATGTTATGATGTCTTCCAAGTTCTACATTTAACTTATGCTTTGAACATCTAAAATTAGCCAGATGAAAAATTAAGGATTGAGATAAGTTTGAGTTTAAATAATTTTCACATACAAATTCATTTTTTATAATGGAATAGAACTGACATTTGGTAGAAGTGGTAATATCTGATTGCCAAGATTGAAGACTGTTGTCTTTAAGTCTTTGTTTGAATATGCACATGAATTGTTTTATGTTACCCACTCCTTGTGAAAACCATACATCGCCAAAACCATGCGTTAATAGTATATTTTTTAACAGACGAACACCAATTGTTTCTACCTATTTGACTTTGGTCATATAACATATTATAACATAGTTTTGGTAATCTGTGATTTCCCATTTCCTGGATTTTCAAAAAATATTTAATAGGTCTACAAATATAGTTGATATAAAGCTCATACCTCCCACATTCACCTCTGATCATGTTGTTAGTGATTTTTTGTCCAGTGTATAGAAGCCATTTGCAAAATTTAGTTTGAACACTTTCAATCTCTACGTTCATTTCGAGCCCCTAGATCTCGGAACCATAATATAATATGGGACCTACCATTGAGTCGAATAATTGAAATGCAACTTTAACATTTCGTGTTCCTGTATTAGATAAGCATTTCTTTATAACATTTAAAGCTTTCGTGGCCTGTTAGGATAAATATGAACAATTAAAATTCCACTTTAAATGACATGAAAATTCAATACCTAAATACCTATAATGTGACACGGTCTCTAACTTTGAACCCATGTAATACCATCTTTCCCTCCGAGAGAGAGAACCCCCATTCTTAAATACTACGACTTTCGATTTGTCAAGGTTAACATCCATATTCCACTGTTTACAATATTGTTCCAGTACATTTAACCGATTTTGTAAACCCCCAATGCTGTCTGTCTATGTATATTATATATATTAATTCTTAACTTTATAACTGTGTATTTGGTAATATAGTTGATAGAAGTGGTTAGCGTTCACTGTCGTATAAAAAGTTTCTATGTATATTATATATATTAATTCATATCTTTATAACTGTATATTTGGTAATATAGTTGATAGAAGTGGTTAGAGTTCGCTGTCGTAGAAAAAGTTTCTAATAATTTCAGTGAAAAAATTGTTAAATCATAATACAACTTATAAAAATCCCTACTTTTCTATGGAATAAAAGGTATCGCCAAGTATCAATACACGACGTCGCTATACGATACACGTATCGTGGCATGGCGTACCGCGATATGTCTATATATCGTGCCAACTACTGTCTCGTACATATTCTTCTTACGCAGTGTATGACGTATGTACAATGCATAAACCTAGTGAGACACAGAAAAGCGGAATTTCACATTATTTGGGAATCAAAGAATTGCTAAGATGATGCAGCCGTCTTGCAAAATTATCTTCATTTCACACTGCACAACGTTTTCTGCATCAAAACAAACTGGGCGAGAAAAATAAGACGTAAAACTTCATTTAATTGTTCTGTATTTGTAACAGTTGACTGGTGGATGAAGTCAGAATATACAAATATATTTTAATATTTAATGGGAGCTAAATATACTTAATCTGAATCCGATATATTAATCTAATTATAACACGTTTGGGACGACCGAACATTCACCATCTTATAAATTATGAACGACCATTAGCTTGACCAGGTACACACATTGATCAACAAGTTTAATCATTACATGAATCCACAGATGTTCTTTTAGATTTTTGATGATGAACCTAACATTCAACATCTTATAAATTATAGACTACCATTAGCTTGATCAGTTTCAACGATTCAAGATTTCTGTTGCTGCAGCAGGTAACTAACCGCAATACAAACAACCGATGTTCAACAGTAAAATGAATTGATTTATATTTTATGTTCCAATGTTATGCACCTCGGGAGATATTTTTTTCAGAACAGTTACACATTCATTCGTGCGTTCAATATTTCATCAGGGATCATAAAGGGCAAGGTTTGTCCAGATGACCAGACACAACACTAAATTTTCAATGTTGTTTCATAAAGAGCTAGTTCAATAAAATCTTTGGACAAGGATTCGAAGCTTAAAGCTTGCTTTACTTCCAAGACAACGTTAGTCTCTTAAGTCTTTTTGGTCATACAGTATGATCACCAATACGTTAATGTCTAGTTTAAATTCAGACATTACTGGTCTGGCCTTTCATTTTCAATCAGACACCTCCAGTCATGAAGGCTGTCTCTGTGGTCATTGGTAATTCAGCGGGCAGTAATGAGGTGTCGTATTACCGTCTGATACCCATAAATATTAACTACAGCGTCATCAGCTGTTGGTTAGCAATGGAAACTTCAACATAATATCTAAAAATGGACTAAATGGTGAAAACCAAATGTAACATAATCAGTCTTGGATAATATGGATTCTCTGAAAGACGAAACCAAGTTGACAAACCTAATTACACAATGAATATTATCAGTTTGTAGACTCTGTGTGGTTCTTTGACAGGGACTTCTACAACCCTAATATCATTCATTGGACTCTCTAAAAGAAATTTCCAGAAACTAACATATTCGCATCAACAACACAAGGGCAATAGGAGTTTGACCCCATTTCATCTACATTAGGTCGTATGATAGTAAGCAGTCATTTGGTCACAATGCCTAATTATTCTGCCGATTATTAGTGTGCCCAACAAGTATGAGCCTAAGTAAATATTTGATTGATTGAAGTCCCTAAATCATTGTGCCTATATGACATGTGCCCAAATGAACGTTTAGCTAAAGAAGTGTGCTTAAAGACGCATCCATGCTCATGCCTCTGTACCGATCAGTAATTGTCATTAAGTTAAAAACTGCATTAAACTTTAACTTTATTAATATTAAAATTCTCACTCGTTATGCAATATAATTAATGTACATGCTAATTTATTGTACAAGTTCACAAAAAATATTAGAAAATGAACTGGCTGCTATTTTTCTTGATCGTTTAAATGAGACAGAAACTTCTATTTTTCAATTAAACTGGTAATATAGTGAATAAAACTGCTATAAAACACCCATTAATGTCTCGTATATAGCAATTTTATTTGCTATAAATTTCCCCCAGGAAAATGGTCTTTTTGCTCGAAACTGCAATTTATTACATTGTCTTTGACTTGGAGCTAGTAAATTGTGATGGTGATGCATTGTAAAATGTTCTGTGTTTTTTTCTCCAGCGAAACAGGGCAATGGGTATGTTTCAGAGCTGCTATACTTCTTCGAGTCTTAATTTTAAATAAAAGCAGAGCCTACTGACTTAGCCCTACTTACAATGTTATTGCATTCTACTTTAGAATATTGAAATTAAGCCGAAACCTAGTCCTAAACCCTTGTCTAAAAGTGAGATGTAAACCTAACTGAATAACATAGAGAACACAACAGTTACTAAACATGGCACATCAAGTAGATAGACATGTCAAAATTTTGCTAGGATTCCTCGAAAAGAACACAAAATTAATTGTGACTGAGAGGTGATGAAATGGTTGTATTTTAATAAACATTGTTCAGTTCAAGGGAAGTAACTTTTACTCGATTTTTAACTAAATTTATTCCAAAGTAGGTCAATGGGCGGACCCTGATATTAATGATGCGACAGACATACACCAGAATTTGCGGTGATCATTTAACAACCCCTTCAGGTGAGATCTCGAAACTTACGTTCAGGCAAAAATATGAGTTCTTTGATGTTTTTCTTACAAAAACAAACCCCAAAAATTAAGTGTGACTTTGTGAAATTGTTCTATGTTAACAAACATCGCTCAGTTCAAGGGAAGTAACTCTTACTCAATTTTTCAAAATATTATTCTAAAGTAGGTCAATGGCTGATTCCAGATGAGAGATGCATCTGAATTATTCTCAAAGAGATTCTCATTTTTTATAGGTATGTCATATCCCTTTAACGTTTTGACAAGGTAATCCATTTTTAGACACAATAATCCAGTTTAAAAGAAATCGGCATCAGCAACAAATGTTAAATATATGATTAATGAACACGCAAATCAATTCTTAAATAATAATAAACAATTTTGACAATGGATAAATCATCATTAGTTTCAAAACGACACCCCTGAGACAACATTAGTCAGAAGTTTAAACACATTTTAAAACACTGAGTTGAAATGACTAACAATGTAACTACACTACCATTTACATGTAGACAGCTTTGGGCAACAACAATCACGTTAATATTTTATGCAACGTTTCGACACGTTTTATCCTTGTCCTGGGGTACATACCTTTACGATAATCAATGTATTATTGTCTGAAATGAGAAGAAATACAGATTGTTCCTTTGGTAATGATTCATGATGTCGGCCTTAAAACTATTTAATGCAGGCTTTACATGTTGAAGGGACATTCCATTAGCGTCACTTATACGGTTGCTTTTAATAGAAAAAGAAACGGAACTGCTATAACACGTCATAAAACGCATAGATTAAGTGGAATTGGAAGAACCACATACCTAAAATTAAAATGGTGCAATACATATAATAGTTTTTAGAAAACCTCTTTACAGTCCCTTTAAGGTATCCTTTCGAAAGTTGGGATTACAGATGTATTTTTTAGCTATTGACACATTTAATGTTTGCGTTTAGTAGTTCACTTTCACTGAAAGAAAAATTCAAGCTGTACACAGCTGTCGAGAGTCTAATCAAAAAACCGTCAAAGTATTTAATTTTTAAAAGAAGTTTCAAGATTGGTGACTAAAGCCCAACGCAGACGAGGAACATTTCTGTCGACGAACAAAAACATCGAACAAATATATTTGTTTTCCGTTATCCGGAGACGTCGAACATTTAGCTCGAACAATACGCCAGTGCCACGGAAAATTACATGACCTCAAAATGGCGACGTCTAGAAGAAAATGTAAAATTGCGTTAGCTATTTTATTAATTTTAAAAAGACGCCAACGTAGACGGCGAAATAGGAGCATTTGGGTCCGTACCTGGATTCAACGTCATAAAGAGCAGGGTCTGTCGGCTGACGACCCAGCAATGTATCGGCAATATTTCCGGGTTGACAAAGATGGGTTCAACACAATATTGAGGCAGATTGCGTCCACATATCTACTAAAATTTGCTCCTTCTCCACAGTCCAAAATTTTGTGTTGGTGGATTCACTGGACGTCGCCATTTTGAGTGTCATGTGGTCTGGCTTCGATCGCTGATTGGTCTATCGTCGATGAATGTTCGGCGCTAATGTTCGTCGTTAACGCAGACGGCGAACAAAGAATTGTTCGGGAGGCGAACAATTTTAAAAAATCAAACATGTTTGATTTTACGAACAATTCTCACGAACATTTTTGTTCGTGTTTCTGTAATCCGCAGACGGTGAAAAGAATGATCGAAACAAAATTTTTACGATTGTTCGCTTAAAATGTTCCTCGTCTGCGTTGGGCTTTAAGAAAATTGTAATTTAAAACAGCTTGTGATGATAGTCAACGTGTCGCAAGTTACACCACCGTTCTGCCAAGTTGTCAATCTGGTTAACTCTTCACTTCCCCTTTCTACAGATCACTCTCATTACTGTTTCTTTGTCTCAGCCGGAAGATTTGTTAAGCTGTTTTCATTTTTTAACGGATGTAAATTAAACGCCTTGTCAAGATGAAATTGCTTCAGTGAAATGTGTCAGTTGGTTTCTGATGGTTAGAAATAATGAAATGAACTGTCCTACTTTTCTGCACCTTTTTGTAATAAAGAAATAAACTTGAGTTTTGTTGCTAGCTGTTCTTATTGGACTATTGAAATGAAATTCAGTTTTATATCCTACTGTTGTGTACCTTATTGGACTAATGAAATAAAATAGAGTTTTACACCCTACTGTTCTGTATCTTATTGGACTAATGAAATAAAATAGAGTTTTATATCCTACTGTTCTGTATCTTATTGAACTAATGAAATGAAATGAAGTTTTATATCCTACTGTTCTGTATCTTATTGGACTTATGAAATGAAATGGAGTTTGAAATTATACTGTTCTGTACCTTATTGGTCTAATGAAATGAATTGTAGTTTTATATCCTACTGTCCTGTATCTTATTGGACTAATGAAATGAAATCGAGTTTCATGTCCTACTGTTCTGTATCTTATTGGACTAATGAAATGAAATAGAGTTTTATATCATACTGTTCTGTACCTTATTGGTCTAATGAAATAAAATAGAGTTTTACACCCTACTGTTCTGTATCTTATTAGACTAATGAAATAAAATAGAGTTTTATATCCTACTGTTCTGTACCTTATTGGTCTAATGAAATGAATTGTAGTTTTATATCCTACTGTCCTGTATCTAATTGGACTAATGAAATGAAATCGAGTTTCATGTCCTACTGTTCTGTATCTTATTGGACTAATGAAATGAAATGTAGTTTTATATCCTACTGTTCTGTATCTTATTAGACTAATGAAATGAAATGTAGTTTTATATCCTACTGCTCTGTATCTTATTGGACTAATGAAATGAAATCGAGTTTCATGTCCTACTTTTCTGTATCTTATTCGACTAATGAAATGAAATCGAGTTTCATGTCCTACTTTTCTGTATCGATTGGACTAATGAAATGAAACTTTTGAGTCCTAATGTTCTGAAATTGGTATCAGAAACTAGCATGGATCTCCATCAACTTGAAACTTTCCATTCCAATCCCACCCACAGATAACTGGACTAAAAACCCTTTCTGGCGTTTTGTGATCTTTTTACTGCAAAAATAAACAATAACGAAATGGTTTGAAATATCTAATAACAAATAAAAAAGGAACCTTTGGATCTTTTTTAGAAATCTTCAGGCTGTAGGTTCGGACGTTAAATTTTCCCCGGGGAAGACGTGAGAAAAATGTAGAAGTATCAGCGAGAAAAGGGTTCAATTACCACGTGATGATGCTCTGCACGTATCATTAAGTAAATGGTAAATTAACTTGGCATTTCATTCAGTTCTGTCATTTTCAGTGTTTTGGTTTGTTAAGTCCACATAGTTAATTGAGTAATAAACTTCGTCAACTCAACATTACTTAAATAATAATAATAATATACAATAAACTCCTTGTTTTACATCGTTCAAATATACAATACCTCGATGGAAAAGAGATTCAAGATAGCTAGTAAATGTATATTTAGTTTGTCACTTCGGAATATCTTCCATTGAGTCCATCCAGCTGTGTATTTGGGTATAATTGCACACCAATAGGCCAAACACTCGATTGTCGTTCTTCAACCTTCTGACATTAAACTCAAGACATTTTTGATTCAAATTTTTTAAACCGACTCCAGAGTGATAAATTGACAAATAATTCTGTAAAATAAATATAGATCAAGCGTTAAAAGAAAAATCATAAAACAAAATATATTTTTATATAAGTTTTTTATCTATGTTATTGTTAACTGGTATTTATTGTCCTATTATTGTACTAGAGACCGGTAGTAAATCATCGAGGTATTTATTATTTTATTTTATATTCTTGTGCGTCTATAAATGATAATAACTGCACAGAAACTGCCCCACTATCGTATTTAATTCCTTGGCTAATCTACAAACTACTGCTGTTTAAGCAAGAAATATTCACAATGTCCACAGATCAGTAAAGTTATTTTGTTTTGAATTACTGTTCTTGAATAAGCATTCCTGGAAGCGATTCCAATATCAACAATTGTGAAAAGTTGAACTGACTATAACGCTCAACAAAGCGGATACGAAGTATAATGTTGAACTAAATAAATGCTGCTTTGAACTCCTTCAAATGATTGGAAGTCGAGAACATAAGAAAAGTCTACAAAAATTTAAAATCTTAAAATTTGTAATTTTATCAATTTCCTGTTGTTTGGACGACTGGACCCTCGAGAGGCTTTTAAAATCTAAACCAAATCAGGCTTCAATTCAAAGCAAAAAATGACATTAGCTGTAATTTCAAAATGGCGGAAACACCTTTACATATTTCCGTTGAAGACATCATATTATTAGTATTTTAATGTCTTTACTTCCCCTCCGTTTCATTTCTTTCTTTCTCCAAAGAGACCGATATAGATATCTCGCTCCAAGTAAAGTGCAGACTGAATTTCATACAGCTAACAAGTTAAAAGTGTTCAAAAGTGCTTGAATCATTAAAATCTGCTTAACTTCAGCGCTCAAAGTGGATGAGCATTACAATTACCACTTATTTTTAGTAATGTGAGTTAAATTAAGATGTGCTTGATCTCCCTCTCTCAGTTTTTTGGCAGTTATTTAGTATTCTTGTGGTCTAGACATTTCCTTTTCTTCGCTTATTTTGCTTTTTAATCTCGAAATAGGTTTTGATATTGCTAAGAATTGAATTGAACCAATATCATATCCGGCTACATCTATTTTTGTAGTGGCACTGAAAAGATTCCAGACGTTAGAGGACGATCAGAATGCTACGAATTGAACCTATGAGTGTCTCGGAGGCATAATATACATTATATTCCATTGAATAATGAGCATTTACATTTTAAAAAGTTAAAAGCTCATCATTATCTAAGGTATATTTTAGTTCAAAAAGCCATGCAACCAAAATAGAAACATTTTTCTCCAACCTTCCTATAATAAATGTACAACAGAAATCTGCCGACCCTTGATTTATTTCTAAAAGATTTTTTTTACCATTTTTAAACGCCCAAATGAAATGTGGAGCGTATACTGCCGTCACCCATGTCTGTCCACAATTGCTCGTAAGGCACAATTACTGACTGATTTCGACGAAACTTGGTATGGTTGTTTGTAATCACCCAACGATGAACCCTATTGAAAATCAGAAACATCGAAAAATATTTAGTATGAGTTATTGCCCTTGTTCTTGAAACGCTCGTAAACACTCTAGAAGATGCAATTCATGACGGATTTTGATGAAACTTGGTGTGTGTGTTTGTTATCATCCAAAGATGAACCCTATTTAAAATCAGAAAGATCCAAAAATAATTAGTATGAGTTACTACCCTTGTTCCTGAAAACGCGTTCAATATTTAGCTTGTATACACTCTAGAAGGCACAATTCTTGGCGGATTTTAACGAAACTTGTCTTGAGTCTTTGTTATCACCCAAGGATAAAGCCTATTGAAAATCAAAAAATCGAAAAAAAATTAGTTAGAGTTATTGCCCTTGTTCTTGAAAACTCGTTCAATTTGTAGCTCGTAAAGACTCTAGAAGGCATGATTCTTGCCGCATTTTGACAAAACTTGGTTTTATTATTCAGTACAGCGCTGAAGATTGAATATTTGTCTTCTAGAGTTTTCACGAGCTAAAGATTGAACACGTTTTCAAGAACAAGGGCAATAACTCATACTCAATATTATTCAGTATCGCCCTAAAGTTCAAAAGAAGGTTGAATATTTCATACTGGTGATTGTTACTGTACTGCTAAATATTTTTATTCAAAATCAAAGCTGCCAGTGGGCGTATATTACTTTGTCTGGCAAGCTATCTTTTCATTTCCTGTACCAGTAAATATACCTTTAAACCACCCACGCCTCTGTGATTACATGTATTAACGACATTAGTGCCCACAGATGTAAGTAAAGTTCAAAGCCAATGATAAGTCTAATCTTTCAAAGAACACAGATTTCTATTTTCTACCTGATCACACCTTCTGGCAAATAATATAGAGCATGTATATATTTTTTATTTGGTATATTTATTACACACCAATAGACCAGTTGGTTCCCAACCTTTTTCAGCCTTAACATCCCTGAAGCAATCACCTGGACCTTTCACACCCCAAAAAAATTCTTTCATCCACATTTCCAACATGTGATTATGTGAAGTGCTCTCAATTAAAAATAAATTCTTCCCCTACACCACACCTCTAACAGCCCACGTTGGGAACCGGGGCAATAGACCAATCACTGGTGAACTGTCCTGTAGCTAATATTGTCATCTGGTGTATTTATGACCAATAAACCGATGAATCCGCTGGAAGACAAGATTATTTATTTAATGTGAAGAAAGCAGGGTATTTCAAGTATTTAAGCGACTCAGCGAAACGGCTGTCAAACTGCGTCCCTTTCGGAGAATCCACATTACTAATTGGTAAATTCATTGCAAGTAGCATCTTAATGATGCATGTCAGAAGTAATTGGTCGTAATGTTTTGTTAATGGAACGCAAAGTTACCGATGTCACGAACTCATTCAGACCTGCGTTCTGACATTACATATGACCATATAAAAACTTTTTCATGGTTTTCAGTACAAATCAGATGCAGGACCCTGGAGGGGAATGATTGATCAGTTAACTTGTCTACAATGACTTGTCAGACAGGAAAATAATTGGCCCGTCCCTAGACGCCTATTTTTATCGCCAATGTTCGTAAAGATAATAAAACAATTCCAAATCGTGTCTGAAACGACTTATCCCTTGGATAATATCATTATAGTGATATCTCGGCATCGCATTACCAACGTCTATGTCTGTTGACTTGCTCAAACGGATTTTTAAACTGTGACTTATAGATTGTCGTTTGATTTATGCGGATTACTTTGGCATCATATTATCTACGGCTCTGACTGGAAAATCTCACATCCATCTAAATCATCAACGTTTGTTGTTATCCAAATATCATTTTCAGTCGTCCTGCTGGAGCGGATTTTGAACCATGATCTATAAGTAGATTGGGTTTTTGTTAAGGTGTATCATGTCGCTGATCTTGGCAATGGAAGAGTGTCACCGCGATTTGTATGATCTTAATTAGGTACACAGCGACATGGATTGCGTATTATTTAGGTGTATGTCATCTTAAAATCTTTGCAATATACCATTCCACACCTTTACCTTACGTTCGAATGAGATAAAACAAAGTTCTGCGTCTGGTGTTTCTTAATCTTGTGCATTAAGTCAGTCAGTACCTAGAAATCTCGAGAAGAGTCAAAACAGAAAAAAACAAAATCCTTTCCATCAACTTATTAAATTTCAAGTAACGAAATTTGACAAAATTATGTATGAGATCATTGATTGAGCTGACAATTGGCAGCTGTTAATGAGGTCTCATGTTTAGAATGAGGAAAAATAACAGCTTGGGTAGGGTAAAAAGTTGATAAAGTCAACATTCAGTATTTATTCTAAATCTTCGTGTGTTTGGACAAAATTTCATCTCATTTACCTTATTATCGGCAGTCAAATTACTCGGAAACCTTGATAGATAATTTTTGAAATTATGACATTTCCACATCATTCTGACACTGTAGTAGACAAAAACATAGCAAACTGTCAATTTTCTCTGATTACAGAGTGCTTTTAACTCATTACCACACTTTATCAAGTTTCAAAATTTAAAAAGTCTCGTGTATTTCAACTGTTATTATTTTCATTGCTGTGAATCGTTCATCAGGTTTATGTTTTAGGTAAATTATTTTAAGTAGACGAAAAAACCTTCGCAACTGGTGTTCACGTCTACACAACATGTAATGTTCTGTGTTAGTCCCTTAGTAAAATAATTATTTCTACATCTACCACTAGCTTAGCTATCTGAATCCTTACTTGGTAAAGTCCGAACAAATTTTTATATCATTTCACGAGGGGTTGAGGTTTCAGATCAACACTGGCCTTTTTGATCCAACTCCGGATTTTTCCCCAATGTTCTTCACAGGGAGTATATGGTTTTTATATTTTGCACCCTGGAAGCATTTTTTTGGCGTGTCACAAAACAAAGCATAAGCTTCAAAATCCCCATCAGTAACGAAGTTAGTCTACGTTTTCACCAAATGGTTCATCTCGGTCACTCGAACACAATCAAACACAATTTCTGTTCAATGTCAACCACTGCCATGTCGAAGCCATAAGTTCCAATTAGGATCAATTTAAACCGACAACAACCGATTTTATTGTTGGGATTTTTATAACTTCAGATAGTAAAAGAAACATCATTCTTCATTTGACAACAAACAAATTCAATTCCTTGATGAATTTTTGTAGAGGAATTGCTTTGGAGAACAATTTTTTACATGCCAAAAAACCTGCACGTTTCGCGAGAATCTTTGACAGAGAAAACACATTATTCTTAATTTGTCCATGACGATTATGTACTTTACTCTTATTTGGCAATAACAGCTCAATCATGGCTGTAGTAGTTGGATTCAGATTGATTGACAATGAGGTAAAAGCATCCAATGTATTGGGTCAACCCTTTAATAAAAACGAACCTTCTGACACTGTCTTCACTAACTTAAACTGAATTTAGTAAACAAAACGACAACCAGACAAGGCAAATGTTGAGTCAAAATACAATGTTATTATCAATGCGGACTACTGAACGTCGACAATTTGTATATGTGCATAATGATCTGAGAATCGCTCTCAAAAAATCAAAATAACATTGTTAATTACGATAGATAATTTAATACTAATAATATAAACAGCTTGGAGGTCGATCGGGTCACAATAACAACTATGGTTTGTCACTTGTCACCCTTTATTACGAAAGTACGCTCGATTTCCGATTTGGTAAACAGCAAGAGACTGACAAATTAAACCCGAAATCCAAACAACATATTGGCAAAATATTGGTAGCAGCTATTGAACTTTTCACTTGAGGAAGTATTTCATAATGAAAATAAGTATCAGGTGTCTAGAAGGTTAAACTTACACTGACTGGCGCCTAATTTATTTCTGATTAGACGACCATTCCATACTTATCGTGTTGACATGGCATGATGGTATTATATGGTGAAGACTAAATGGTGTACTGGCATGTGTTATTGACAAATACCCACTTCAATGACTCATCAATAAAGATATCTAACTGTCAAATCATATATTCAGGTGTCTGTCGTATAGTAATGGAACACGATGTAATACAGTAATAATATTGAGATATATTCATATTTATTCCATATTGAGGGGTCAAATATCAGTCTCATTCCCAAGATTAACATTATAACTCATCCGATAGATCAACAACTGACCTGTCGTCCACAGCCCAACGATTATTCACTGGAATTTTCTATTACGCTACCATTATAATGGATACAATAAATTATATATATTTGGATATAGAAATGAAATAAAAATTGATGTCCAGCTTTTCAGCTATGTATGTTAAAAAGATGTCAGCAGTGTGGAGCAAGGGACATTTTTGATAAAAGATCTTCAACGTCCATACACTACATCATATTGTTCCGAAGTTTGTTGAAGGTAAAACATGTGAAACAACAGTGGGTTCATTTTACCGCATTGCCCAACTTGCCGCATCGTGCCGAACTGCACAAAAACGACTTGTAAAACGAAACTAAAGGTTTCTGATAAAATTCGGAATGGCCATTCTACCTTGTCCACCAGGACATTCTGGGACTTACCTGGAACCAGTGGTGGCTGAGCCACTGCCGCATTATAGAGCACATCGAATACGAGAATTTCAAACTTCTTCTCGCTTGATAATTCTGATTTACTATTCCAGAAGATTTTCACAAATTCAAAAGATTTTCACTTTCAGGCATTTCAGTTGCCATTTTTTCTAGCGCGAGGGTGACGTTATTGGCACACAGTAGAGGGACATAACTCTTGCAAGTTATTACCAAATTTATTCATTGCACTTGTCTTGTCTTTTGTGGATTTATGTATTTTGTATTACGGTTCACTTGGTTTTTATTTTTTTTATTTTATTCCAGATTTTACCATAAAACTATAGTTTCGATTTCCTAACAGGTCCAAATTATACATAATAAAAAAAAAGATGCGGAACAACAGATTGAAATATTTTCTTTCACGCAAAAATGGCCATTCCGGATTTTATCAGCAAACTTTAGTTTTGACGTTTTCGTGCAGTTGGGCACGATGTGGCAAGTTGGGCAATGCGGCAAAACGAGACTAATTTAGAATTTAAATTTTGTATATCAAGGGAAGTAACTTCTGTTCAATTTCAAGAAAAGTAAATCAGATATTATGTTCTTAGTGGAATTTATCTTATAACTGTAAAACCTACCCCGCGTTTAAATATATCAGTTCAAATCTAGTTTGCTTTCAGTACACCTAATAGTATGACAAAATTTGTTCAGTACAAAAATGAAAACGTTACAAAAATGTTTGTAAACTGAAGACTGGGTAGTTCCTCTTAGGTTCAAGATTTCATTAATATGTGAAATCGGGATGATATCGAAAACTAGCATTTGATTGAGTCGTGCTCGACGGTTTCCATTGTAACAAAATGTTTCAAAGCCCCTGAATAAAGAGAAATACCATATGTCAGTGGAATGGATGCGTAAACTAACCTACGTAGTCTCTGGAAGAATGTGAGTTCTCCATAGCAAACAGCTTATTTTGTAACCAACTGCATAGTCATAAAATTTATGCTGTGGAATACAATGTTACCAAAGCAAAATAGAAGTTGAATTCCTTGCATAATCATAAAACTCCATACGAGTTATCTGCCTTGAAGTAAACGTCATTTTTCAAAAAAAATTATTTATAAATGAGTTATGTCCCTTAATATGAAAAGGTAAATAAAGAATCCATATTAGTTCTGTCTCACTTCAAGATGACAAACATTGTAATAATATTCAGTTCTTTATTTGGATAACAATAATAGGTTCAAAAACTTACACCATTGAAAAAATATTTATAAATTAACGATAGACATACTATTTAAACAAACACACACACGAGTTGCTTCCCTTGAAGTGGAAATCTTCGTCACACTCATGCTTCCAATTTTTTCCAAACCGGCATTCAATGAAGCAACATTGGCAAAGCGTTCTTCTTTTCAACAGAACAATATGTGCTAATCAAATACATAACAGAATGGATGAAGGTTGGGTGAAGGAAAAGTAACCCACATTTCAAAGGGCAAATTAAATATTTGGTCATGTGTGTAAACATTAGTGTCATTAAACATCCTACCTTTGAAGTTATATTTATTTTAGTGAAAGCTTTCAATATCCAAGGTATTAAACCCTCTACAGTTAATAGTTCAATTTTACCAATCCGTATGACATATAAATGAAATAACAGGATGGGGTTCGTTACCCAGATGTTTTTTTTCATTGGTATGAAAAAAAAATTCAGATCTGCGCAGTTTCGATCTACATGAAGTATGTAACTGTAGTAACAACTGTCCGTCTGATCAAATCATTGACGAACCAACCACCAGATTTGCTTTCTGATAAGAGATTCAGATGACAGAAAGTAAAAGTGAAAAGCAAAGATTTAGACGACTCTATGGCTTTAAATGAAAGAGTGAAATTTGTTGAATATTATTGGCTTTGTAATTAACCATTGAAGTATATTTGATTCTTCATTTTACGTTTTGGTTTTGTACGGAAGAAGTTCAGAATGATTCTTAAAATTGATATATCTGTCTCTCTCCTGTTGATGCTGACTGTCAATCTAGTGAACGCCGATTATTGGCGAACTACTAATTTTATTATACCAATTACGAAGCAGTTTGTAGCAAAATTTAGAGTAGATAGCCGTCTACGCTGTTTTGAGCAATGTTCAACGCACTTCTCGTCGTTATTGGTAAACATACAAGATGGCGACTGTTTCTGTTTGACGTCACATCCGGATTCAAATTGGACTGGAGGGGAAGTAACTCTGATATCATTTATGTCAAGACGATCAGGTAGTATATCTATTTTTTCTACTTGCTAAACTGAGAATTCGGAATTACATAGTACCTTCAATTTGTCAACTCGGTTTTTATTAGCGAGTGTGTTCCAGATACATACAATTTTAAACTATTTTATGAACTGTTTTATTTTGTAGAACAGTCGGACTGTATATCGAAGGGATATACCATTTATCATGCTTTGGGTGTTTGTATTAAATATATCGCCTCCCGTAAGACGTGGCAAGAAGCCAAAAGACACTGCAATCAAGATGGCGGATATCTAATAAATTTAAACACACTTGAGAAATATACAGCTAGCTTAAATATTATGATTTCGGAATTCCAAAGTAAGTTATTAGATTATATGGGCTTGGGTCGACCTACGACTCGAAGCTTCTATTGCAGTTGACATAAGAAAACTTCATATCGAGATACTGTTCCCAGTATTGCGATCAACTTTCAATGGCAAGACGGAAATTTCTACTATAAAGCGGAACATGAATAATTGTTGGCAACTGCAATTTCTGATTCTTTAGTGATGTCAGATTTCATCAGTTGCCGTCAGTCGTTGCTCTTAGATTCTGACGCACAGTTGACCCAACCTCTCAGACGGGAATAAGATCTGTAAAAACCCAAGTCTTAATCAAATTCTTGTTTCTCTATATCGCAGAGTTCGAACGCTATTTTATTATTATTTTATTGTGAAATCTTTTTTCCAGCACAAATTTTCGTTGGTGCATTTTCAGCATTTTGGGACAATGGTAATACAAAGTATCACTGGACCAGAGGCGATGAAATATATCGATTTTGGCTGAATGGCGAGCCAAGTATTACAGAAGTTGAAATTTGTATAAATATGTTTAATTTTCATTCAACTGCGAATGGACTTAATAACTTACCTTGCGAAATATCGCAACCATTTTTATGTGAATTGTTGTTATAAGTTCGGATAATTTTGAAAAATATCAGATTAGTCAAGTAACTAGGCTTAAGATCGTTGCAGTAAATGAACCCTATTGAAATTCAGATCAATCGAGAAATGTCGTCTATAGTCATTTCCTCTTACTTTTGTGAACAAATCTAGAAGAATTGCTCACTGACATTCCAAGATGAATTCTGTCGAAATTTAGAAAAGAAAGAGTCCAAGATGAATTCTGTCGAAATTTCAGAAAAGAAAAATTGCAAAAAAAAAAAAAAAAGAATAATGGTTCTTTTCCTTCTATATGCTTTCACGTTTTTGTAGTTAGATTATTAGCAATAATGGTAGGGCGTACAAACAATCCTTTGTCGATCTAATATGGCTATCTATGATAAAAGAACAAAATGACCAAACGATAATGGATGTTGTCTTTGCTCTTCATACTGTATCTGTATTTTTTGTATTTAAAAAAAAAAATAGAAACAAAAACCATTATAAAAATCATTAGGTAATTCAATATAAGTAAGATATTCTATTGAAAGTAAGTTATTAGAAAGGGGATACAATCATCTATTTATTCGGTTAACCTGTTGATGCTAAGCTTTTGCCATCGGCTCTTCCACACGTTTTAAACTATTACATGCGCTACCGCAGTACCTAATGATCCTCAAATATGTCATAGGTGATAGATATTTAAATGTCATGTGATTTTCAAACTGACCAATCAACACGATTGCACAGTCAGTTTTACGTATTGTTTTGTAGCACATGGATAAAATTCCCCAATAAGACTCATCTAGACCTAATTTTCTATTTTCGAAACAGTGACGATGTGGAAAATGCTGCTGTCCATTATGTCGAATTACAACAGGCTCTAAAATCTGAGAAGGTGAAATTAAGGTTTATCAAATGACAACTTGGAGAACTTGACCACAATATCCCTTTAAGTTAAAGTATCAATAATCTTAAAATCAAATAACTTATCCATTCCTAGAAATAATATTGTTTCTGTTCATTGTACTTTCCTCTTTTGTACGAAATGGTTACGAAATGATTCGAAAAATTGGAATATCCTTCGTTTTACCGTTGACGATACTGGTGAATCTTGTGCAGCCTGTTTTTTGGCGAATCACCAAGTTTCAAGTGCCGATATCAAAACAGTTTGTTGCAAAATCTAAAGCAAAGAGTAGTATTGGTTGTTTAGTTTATTGTTCAACGTACTATATACAGTCACTAGCAACAATGCAAGATGGTGACTGTTATTGTTTGACGTCACATCCGCAACGGAATTGGACAGGAGAAAATGTCATCTTGACATCCATGATGACCAGACTTTCAGGTATTGTAAATTTATCTTTTTATCAAACAAAATGTGAAGAGGATCTTTGAGAACCTAAGCTGTTATAATCATTGTCAATAGGTCTCTCAAAAAATCATCTGGTAGACAAATATCCTTGTAAAATCATTTCCAAGAGCTTTGAACAAAACCCAGCTGGTAGATAGGATCTTCGAGAACCTTGTAAAATCTAGATCATTCATGTAACCAAGCGGTTTGACCATGGACCAGCTGGTAGAAAGAACCCGAGTTCATTACTAAGAGGTTTAGCCAACGCCCATCGGGTATGAAACAGCCTGGTAAATCTAAGTCGCTACGGTTGTAGGTTTGGCCAAGGATCATCAGTTAAGACTTATAGGTTCGGCCAAACATCATTTGGTGAGAAATGATTCCTGAAAACCTAAGTTGTCGTCCTTGAGACATATTGATCTGTTTTAAAGAATTTCTTTTGTTGTAGAACGATCAGACTGTGTATCGAAGGGATAACGACTTGATCCTAAATTGGGATTTTGAATTGTGTAAATAGAAGCTCTAAGTGTCCAAGATACACATATTATAAATCAACAATGAGACAGGAAACCTGACATTCACACATAAATCAGGACGTTTTTAAAGCTATCTTTCCTTTCCTTTTGTAGAACCACCAGACTGTATATCGAAGGAGTATACAATTTATCCCGAATTGGGAAATTGTATAAGATATATTAACACCAGGAAGACGTGGCTAGATGCTGAAAGACATTGCAACCAAGATGGTGGTTACTTAATAAATGTGGATACAGAGGCCAAATTTAACGTCAGTATAGATATTGCTTTGACGACAAACCAATGTAAGTCGTTAAGATGAATATAACTTATGTGTCTTTTGAGGCAAGCACATTCAGATCCGTGGCGTAATTTTTGGCCCATGCCCCTCCCTCCCATTTGTACCATTAGCAAATGAAAAAGATAATCTAGTTTCACTTTCCAAATCGCGTAAGATGTATTCTCCGGCCTCCCACATTAGAAAATTTTACAGGTGGAGGGGGGGACCTCTGACTATTCCAGTACCCCAACCCTCTAAGATCTGCAAAAGTTTGTCAGCCGCTCCTTCAAAAAGTTCTAGCATATATGACGTATATTTGGGTTTATTCGACATTCCTTTTTGCCAGTCCACATAAATAGCCAATATTTGGAGAGTCAATATAGCTAATAAATTATATTATACATAGGTTCACCAACACGCAAACCTTTTGGACAGTCACCACATATACTGTTGTTTTCAGGGCACATTTATGTTGGAGGATTCACAACATTTTGGGACGCCGAAAATACAGAATATTATTGGACACGGGGAAGTGTGTTAGACAGATTCTGGGCTTCAGGTGAACCTAATTGGATTAATGTTGAACCTTGTATGAGCATAATGGGTTGGAAAGGACTCAATAACTTTGCTTGTAGCGGTACAACCCCTTTCTTATGCGAGCTCTTGTTGTTATAAATGACGTTATTTTATCATTTCTACAAACCCTGAATAAAATGTTTCCGGTTCTGTTTGGGTATTTCTAAGCTTATGACTATTGTTTGTCACTTCTAGATAGCAATGATATGGGAGGTAACTCGGATGTTATGTTGAAACAAACACAATACAACCTGCCGAATGGTCTTTACCATCAACAACCTGTAGCTTAGGTATCAGGGGATGAGAACCTACTCTCGAAATCACATACAGGCACAGGAAACAAAATTTCAAAGGGGTTAGAGCTGACATCGGGGATAATGCCATGTCACCCCCACCAATCTCCCCACCTAAGAAATGATGGTTATTCCCTTCCTTCCCACAACTTGGGAATGTGCCCCGAAGGAACATTTTGTTGCCTCTGCTCGGCCCCATCACCCGGTGTTTCATAAAAACACCACTGTTCCAGTGTAAGCCGATATCACAGACTAGGTAGTTGTTGGTACGTAGGAACTGAATCAGTTGGAATTGGTTTGGTTTGGTTTGGTAGTTGACAATCAAACTGACGGAACCCTCAGCATTGGTTATATAATTGTCCTTGACAGAGAAACCTGGTGACCTGTATTGAAGTCATCAATCCATCACAGTGTGTTCGGTCTTCAGCTAATGCCATAAACAATCAAACAATTAATGGTTTTAAAGTGGAAAGATAACAATAAATTGCCAATAAGTTCTTAACGTAATTTAACTACTAAGCATTGTTAAAAAATATAATGTTTAAATCAATAAATCAAATACATATTGGTTTCATTAATTTAGTGTTTTTATGGTTTTGTCCACAGAACGAGTTCCTTTGTTTTAATGTTGCGAAATATTTTCATGGTTTTGTCCACATAACGAGTTCTGTTGTTACGTTATGTAGGATTTTTTGGGTTTTGTCTACAGAACGATTTAATGTTGCGTATGTTTTTCTGTTTTACGATTCGTCCAATAAGGCAAGTAAGAAGTATTGGTTTTGAAAATTTTAATTGGAATACAGAACACACCAATAACCCAATTTTATGTGTATGATAGCAAGGACAATATTTATTTGTGGAATCGATGAGCTTTACTAGTTTCTATTTAATACGAGTTCCCTTCAGCAGTCACCTCAGTAATTACTGCATTAACGAAAAGCTGCTTGATTTATTGGACTCCCGTAGGTTAACTAACACAAAGAGAGCACGTAAGTTCGAACTTATAACTATTCTTTCATACTCCATATTGATAGTCCTTTATTTTCATCTTTATCTATTGACATATCTATTAGATTATAATATTGACTTATAATTACCATCTAAACAACAATACAGACACACCCTGTATTCATTAATGGTAGTACTCACACATTATATATTGTCATTATGGACTGGGACAAAGCCTTGAATCCCTCACCTTCTATACTCTCGAAACGCAGAAGGTATGCATTTCTGCTTTACAACGCATTTTCTCAATTTGGGTCTTACTTTGTGGACATGCCGAGTGAATAAAACGAATACGACTGTGATAATATTTGCTATGTGGATTCTCTGAAAGGGATGTGAAGTTGACAAATCGATAAACCAACATTATTTGCTATGTGCAGTTTCCGAAAGGTTTTCTTACGCCAACCGAAGTTAGAACCCGCGAACACCATTGTACAAGTAACCAATCAAATGTACTGTTTCCAATGCTCTTACCGACTGTACAGACTCCCAGAATGAAACGCGATGTGAACAAAACCAATACGACTCGTATAAATTACTATTGACTGTGAACCGATATACCAAATAAACACTATTTGGTGTGTGTATTTTCCAAACGAGGTTACCATATTCACAAACCAAATGAAATTTTAATCAGTTGCTTTGAAAGAGTGGGAATGTTCTGGCTCAATTCCGACAGACGAACTCGAAAACTTGAATTACTGTGTTTGTTTGAAGAAATACCTGAATAAGGATTTCAACAATGCATTTAATCTTATAGAGATATTGCCATAAAATCGATTTTACTAACAGTGATTAAATACCTCTACCTTGTCATTATAAACACAGACAAAGAATGACGTTTGTTCGATGGAACATACTGTTTATTCCTATACCAAGGTCCATACCAAGTTCTTACTTGAAAATTTTTTGAAAATTGAAGGATATTTTAGAAACTTGGGGATATTTTAGAAATTGAATGTTATTGTATAAACTAAAGGTTTTTTTTAAAAGAAATTGGATGATATTTTAGAAATAAAGAATATTTAGAATTAGAAAATGAAGGATATTTTAGAAAATGAAAGATACTTTAGAAATTAAAGGATATTTTATAAACAATTTGTGAGAATTGTGTATTCTTTAACATTTTGAATTGTCCAGGATAGCTATTGACTCAGAATATTTGCCTTTTCTGTTTTTATATATATAAAAACTATTAACTCATATCGATTTATGTTCGTGGTATTTTGTGACATTTCCAGGATGCATGTGTGTGTATATTGAGGAGAATTAATTGCAGGATTGTATGCGTTCAGTTTTGTTTTCTGATTTTTTTCTGAACGAGTCGTGGTCGTTGTTGCTAACCAGATAAAGTGTTTATGACTAATAACACAGTGCATTCCATGGCAAGTCCGTTCAAAGTGCTTGAATATCGGATAATGAATAATGGGATGTAGTTCTGATAATCAACACGCTGCGTTCCATTTCAATACAGAAAAATGCTGTGGATATCGGCGGTAACGCTGATTCTTACGCTTTACGCTAAAAGCATGCATAGCCACATTTGGAGTAACATACAATTTAACTATCCTTTTAATTTGACGATTATAAAACCCTTCCATTGCGATAGGGTTATAGTATGCGCTACTCGTTGCTCTACTCTCTATCCTGTGATCGAGATGGTGGCAATCCAGGATGGTGTCTGTTACTGTCTGAATCCAAGACCAACTCTTCCTGGTTTTGGAGAGCAGATCAATTTGCCATCTGTGTATTCTCGAACACCAGGTAAGTGCTATTCTGTTCAATAATATGTTACACCATTTTCATGGTTCTGATTTGGCCAATGAAGACGATGGTCTTGACCTTTTTTCGATTTCCAATCGTCGATGAATTGCATCTTCGAAATTTGGTCTACCAGCAAGATAAAGTTCAGATTGTCATGCTATGAGTTCTTCAGACAACTAACCTATTTCCGCCTGCGTCCCTACTGAAGTTTGACAAGGAATATTATTATATATATAAACATCAGCTGAAGTGTCTACAGTACAATACAATCCGGTCATCACATGACAATCGATTTAATAAAAAAGAGTATATTAATCAGTCTATCTATATATCTCGATATTCGTCGGTTTGGTTAGTCTATAATTAATCATAACCTCGGTAGATACCTTCGACACTGCTTCCGGTAAAGTGACCTTTATGATCTTTATCTGTTGGTTTGGCAAAAATGTTGATGACTATACAGATAGACATATATCTGATGGTAAAGCTTATATTAGACATCTGCATTCTGTAGAAAGAAATAAAAACATATATTATATATATATATATATTTCTATAACTAGCTTCCCTGATGAAGATTAGGTATCCGAATATTTTTTTTCAATATTAATTATAGCCTAGTTAGAACATGATAGCTTTAAATAAATTTGCTCTAACAATGTGAGATTTCTGTATTTTAGAAGTTTGTATATCGAAGGGTTACCAAAGTTTGCCTGATTTAGGAATCTGCGTTAAATATTTCACATTCAAAGCCACCTGGACGGACGCTAAGGACCACTGTAACCAAGATGGCGGATATCTTATCAATTTAAACACAGATAAGAAGTATACTACAATAATGAAGATGACAGCGAATTCTGAAGGTAGGGATAACAATTATTTATACATGGAAATAATGGAAATGGAGTTGTACATTATACTTTGGACTTTCCTGCTCCAGTATTGGACTTATAAAAACGGATAATGCCATACCATGTTCAGGTAGATTCTTGTAACGTAAAAATCCTGTAGCTTCCGATATAAATATCATCTTTTACTATGAACGTAATTTGTTCGTCGTTCGTGTTTGCTCCAGATGGGGGTTTATGAAAACGGACAATGTCATACCGTGGTCAGGTAGATTCTTGTAACGTACAAAGCCTGTAGCTTCCGAAATGACTACTAGTATTGTATATTACGTTTCCAGATTTGCCCCACATTGGTGGATTTACAGACAGTTTTCCTGATTTTAAATGGACGAGAGGTGGTTCTGTTGACACTCAACAATGGGGCCTAGGTGAACCAAATGGTCATGGAACAGAGAAGTGTCTGGCTATATCTCAAATACGAAGGGGTTTTGTCGATTCACCATGTCATCGGAGTTATTACTTTATATGTGAAATTCTTTTCTAAAATTTTGGATAAACATGTGTCCATTATATTCTTTATACATACGTTAACATCTAATAATAACATAATAATTCTCACTGTTAAAATAGTACTCAAAACATCAATTGTAGAGTGATATAGAAATATTAAAACAGACTGATTCGCATTGCGTGAAACTCCGAGTAACAACCTTTTTTAGGTTATATTTCAACGTTATTATCTATGTATACTTTCTTAATCAGGTGCTGAGTTAGGAAACCAAAAAATCAAATGAATATTATTAAGTATCTGGACTCACTGAAAGAGGATATCAAGTTGATACACCCTAAATTGAAACAATATTTTTGATAATGAGGATTTTTTGAAAGTGTTTTCAAGTTAACAATCTGGCTTGTAGATTCTGAACGAATGAAAATAAAAACATCTTCTCTCCCCATTACTGGCTAATAAATGCCATTAAGTTTCTAAAAAAGAGGTGCAGAAGGTTGTTATACTAGTGCCAGTTCGCTGTTCTGGGTCTGTAGACATATCAATATATTACAGCAGCCACACACGCCCTACATCATCTGTGCGTAGACCTCCTTGCCCCTGTGCCCTCTTAAAGCATCCTGGAATTCATATTATCCAACAAGCATCAATTCAGTCGGTAGATGACAAACTTCCAGCTGATGGCGATATCACAGACTAGGTAGTTGTTGGTAGATGTCAAATTAATGTCCGCTTCCAGCTAACTGATATCATAGACTACGTAGTTGTGGTTGATGACAAGTTAACATTCGTATCCAACTAACTGATATCACAGACTAGGTAGATGGCGATTTAACATTCCTTTCCAGTAAACTGATATCGCAGACTAAGTAGTTTTTGGTAGATGTCAAGTAAACATCAGCTTCCAGCATCACAAACGGTATGCAATACTGCTTTCAAACAATTTCTTTAATATGTGGACTCCCTGAAAGAGATGCCAAGTGAACAAAACCAATACGACTGGGATAGTATTGCTATGTGTACTTTCCCAAGGAGATGTCAAGTTGACAACTCGATATTCTAAATAAACATATTTGCTGTGTGTACTTTCCGAAAGCGTTGTCATGTTGACAATCCCAGCGACATTATAGTATGAGTTGGAAGAGTGGTCATGTCCTGGCATCAGCAGTCACCTCGGTAATTATTGCATTAACAAAGATAGCTTGCCAGGCAAGGTAACATACGCCCACTGGCAGCTGTCAGAAATGATAAAACAGTCTTTAGTGACTAAAGTACGAATTTTCTCATATTGAAGAAATTTTATTAGTTTGAATTCAATTACATATATATATATGCCAGTTATTTATGCTGAGTAATTCCACAAAATTCAATATCAATAACCCAAATACAACAAACAATTAAATCACACAGTTCTAATCAAGTATTCAATCTTAGACCGTGGACGTAAAAAATCCCTAAAGGCCGCCCGATTATATCTGACTGTGGTAGTGAGTCATATGCAGTGTATAAATAAAGTGTCTGCTCCACCCTAGGCCTGTACATTTGGGAGAATCAAACCCTCCCTTCCCCGAAATCAAATACTGTCCGTGCCAGGCCAGATCAGACAATTTATTTTGACTTTGGTATATTTTATTTCATCTTATATATGTTTATATATTTTTTTTGTATTTATTGTATATGATAGAATTTTGACATTTGTTTCTCGTGCATATAACAAACTTTCTTCAACAAAATTTGCATTAATCTCTTAATCTAACCAAGTAAATTTAATTGCCATTATTTATGTTTTTCTTTCGTGTAAATTATACTCCGAGATAATCCATCCATTTAAATTACTACTCGGGTATAATCAAAATTCAAAGTTAGTTCTAATCAATTTACAATTCACTAATCCCGCTTATTTTATCAAATATTTCTCATGTTTATATATTTTATATTTTTGTATTCTTGATTTCTGTTTATAAATGTTTTTCATTTATGTAAATTGTACTCTGAGATAATCTAATCCTCCTGAATTATTACTCAGATACAATCAAAATCTAATCCAATATTTCTATAATCCTCAATTGATCAAAGATATGACTCAACTAATTAAGAAATCAAAAATAATCCTAATCCTCAACTGATCAAAGATATGACATGATTCACTCAATAATTTTTAGAAAATCAAAAACCTGTATTAACGGACCACTATATAAATCGCAAATTCAACCTCATTACATAACCATTCCTCGACACTTGAAAAAGGATAATATTTCGAAAACCGGTTCGTGTCAATTGCGTAAGTTTTTGTTTTACTTGTTATAATTTTTCACATCATTTTTAGCGTTATTTATCACCTAAATATATATTTTTGCATTTTTCATCATAACTTTCATCTTACTTTATATATCCCCAAACCCAGTTTAACTTATTTGCATAATTTGATCCCCACATTTTCACGCTAGCATATACAGTTTCCTCCTGTTACATCCGCCAAACCAATATCACGTACCCTACAACGGCCCTGTCTTCCATCGACCTCTACCACCTACCAATCGCCGACCACCAACCAACCCATCCAGCTATATCCCACCCATCGCCGACCTACCTACAACACAGCCTACCAATCAAGAGGTAACCATCGACCTGACCAACAACAGAAACGACTGCCAGCCCACCGACGCCAACCAGTCCCCACTCATAAGGAGGAAGAACCCTTTGTGAAGGTGTTCTTCCAAGTTTTGCAGTGCCTCCATCATTTGGCAATCCTTACCCTTCAACAGCAAGGCCAACCAGCGTTTACCTTCAAACGCAAACGCAAACGGATAGTTTTATCCGTCCAGCAATGAAAACATCAGCTGTTGACGCGAATATTAGATCCCTCAATCGGACATGGCTCTCTAAGGTTACGCAGGTCCTGATCGACCATTATCAAACCACACTTCAAGAGAAGCTGACCACTATTCGTACCAAGTCTTTATCATCACCTGCCGTCGACCGCATCGTTTCTCATGCCCTGTCCTGGGCCCGTCGCTCCTATGGGAAACGTCTCGAAACGAAACCAGAGTAACCATATCTCTACCAACTGAAATGGACACTACACATGCACCATCTAGAGCCACCACGCTGCCGAACCAAACCCCTAAACGAGCCCGAAGTTCACCTACTCCTAGTCCAGCAGACATAGGTTAAACGCTCTCGAAGAGAGGGCAGTCCCTTCTCTTTCCCCTTCCACACCATCTGAATCTTCACCACGTGATCCAGGATCCGCCAACCTTTCTTCCTTCTGTGCGTTTTTGGACCAGCAAACCACCCCTCAGTCTCCATCCAAGTCGAGACGTGTATCCAGACCTTGAGACCTACCTCAATAATTGGATCATTTAACCTGAATCGAATTACCAAAACCAGTTCGGATACTGAAATACATTCTTACCCCGGTGCCCCATTCCATCACATACAGTCAATCCTGGAATCATACGACCATCCATTGAAAGATTTCAACGAAATCTTAGCTGCACATGTTTTTTTCGAATACATGGATCATTTTTTACTACCTCTAGCATGTCAACATCGCGCATACCTTAAAGACACAACCGATTTTGTCGATAAAATAAAAAATCTTCGAGTTCCCTCTAATGCTATTTTAATTTCTATCGACGTTTCTTCTATGTATACCAATATCGATAACACTAACGGCAGTTCGTAAAGCTTTTAATAGAAACCCAGATCCAAACAGACCCGACGATGCAATTCTACAGCTATTAGAGATTTGTCTTAGTCGAAACGATTTCACATTTAAGGGTAAAACATATTTACAAACTTCAGGGACAGCAATGGGCAAACGATTCGCCCCTTCGTACGCAAACCTTTACATTGCAGAGTGGGAACGTGAGGTGTTGCCCCTCTGTCCATTTGACCCACTTTTTTACGGACGCTTTTTGTATGACATTTTTATGGTTTGGACTTATTCTATCGAACAGTTTTGGGAATTCTTTGAAATTCTCAACAACCACCATCCTTCTATCAAACTAACCGCAAACGTGAGTGACAAAAGCATAGACTTTCTCGATACCACAGTCTTTAAGGGAGATTCCATAGCAGAAACAAATAAACTGGATATTAAAGTGTATTTCAAAGAAACTGATACTCATCAACTCCTGCACAAGAGCTCCTTTCACCCAAAACATACATTTTCTGGTATAATTAAGTCACAAGTTTTACGATTTCATCGAATTTGTACAAGATCTTCTGATTTCAACCAAGCCTATACGATTGTTTTCTCAAAACTGAAAGAGCGTGGGTACTCTAAACGATTTTTACGAAACATAAAAAAATTCCACCTGCACAGATAGCAGCTAAAAACAGACTTTATGCCGTAGTACCTCCAGGTTTAAGAAGTACTCCATGTTTGTCCAGTAGATGCAAAACATGTCCCTTTATATCAGAAACTATTTTGTAAGCAACTCTACGAATAAAAGGTACCCGATCCAGGAACATCTAACATGTGAACATTCGAATGTAATATATTTAATTTCATGCAAGAAATGCCCCAAACAATACGTAGGAGAAACTAAGAATAATTTACGAACTCGCTTTAATGCTCATAGGTCAGACATCAAATTAAAGAAAGACAAGCCTGTTTCTAATCATTTCAACCTCGACGACCATTCATTAGACGATCTCACCCTAATCCCAATTGAGCGTATAGAAATTGACTTCCCGAAGATGAAACTACCAAATTCCGTCAATCTAGGGAAGCCCATTGGATTGAGACATTGAATACAGCAAGACCTATATTCATCATAATGTAGGCATAGCACCCTTTGTTGTCCCGTTTAATACTACCAGCAATCGAGCAAGCAAGATAGTCCATGCCCACTATAAGAGCCTTCGAAAGAAATTCCCCCATGTCTATAAGCAGAAAATGATAGTTGTATATTCAAAAAATAAGAACTTAAATGATAATATTGTTTATAGTAAACTAAAAACAATCAGTACATAACAGATACTATACTTCTCGCCCATCCGGCGAGTTATTTTTTCTAATTTCAGATCAAAATAAGAACATAAAAAAACCCAATATCAAGTCTAATTTCTAAATAAAGTGTCTGCTCCACCCTAGGCCTGTACATTTGGGAGAATCAAACCCTCCCTTCCCCGAAATCAAAAACCGTTCATCGAAAATGCGTCAAGTTAGAACTTGTCCGAGATCTTATCAATTCCATTGATCACACCAATTTTCATCAAAATAGGTTGAAACCTGTAGCTTCTATTGTGCTCACAAACAAATTTTGAAGCGTTTTACAAAGTCAAGGGCAATAACTCTAAAAGCGTTCATTGAAAATGCCTTAAGTTAGAACTTAGCTTCAATCCTGCTAACGAACTATTTTTAACAAATTGCGACGCATTTTAACGAAGTCAAGGGCAATAATTCAAAAACCGTTCATCGAAAATGCGTCATGTTAGAACTTGTCCGAGATCTTATCAATTCCAATGATCACATCAAGTTTCATCAGAATCGGATGAAAATTGTAGCTTCAATCCTGCTGACGAACAATTTTTAACAAATTTCAAGGTGTTCTAAGTCAAGGGCACTATCTCAAAAACCGTTCATCGAAAATGTGTCAAGTTAGAACTTGACCGAGATCTTATCAATCTAAAGCATCAGATAAATCAAAATCAGATAAAAACTGTAGTCTCTATAGTGCTCACAAGAAATGTTGACGGACGGACCGAGAGACCGACGGACATGGGCAACGACAATATACGACCACATATTCATGTGGGCGTATAAAAAGCTGGTTGATTGAATGGACGTGCGTACGTTTACTAACACAAATAGAGCACTTAAACTAAAGTTCATTTTATTTTCATCTTTATCTATTGACATATCTATTAGACTATAATATTGACTTATAATTACCATCTAAACAACAATACAGACAATACATCCGGAATGTATTAATGGTAGTACTCATACATTATATATTGTCATTTCGTATATAATTAAGAATGTAAGCTATGATGGGGTTTTAGAGACTAGGACAAATTCTCTAACCGACTGTACAGACTTCCAGCATGAAACGCGGTGCGAACAAAACCAATACGACTCATATAAATTACTATTGACTGCGATTCGATATACCAAATAAATATTATTGGCTGTGTGTACTTTCCAACACAGGTTACCATATTCACAAACCAAATTTTAATCAGTTGCTTTGAAAGAGTGGGAATGTTCTGGTTCATTTCCGACAGACGAACTCGAAAACTTTAATTACTGTGTTTCTTTCAAGAAAAACGTAAATAGGGTTTTCAACAATGCATTTAATCTTAGAGATATTGACATCAAATCGATTTCACTAACAGTGATTAAATACCTCTACCTTGTCATTATAAACACAGACAAAGAATGACGTTTGTTCGATAGAACATACTGTTTAATCATATACCAATATCTGTTGCATATCTTACTTAAACATGAAGGATTTTTTTAGAAACATTGGTATATTTTAGAAATTGAATGTTATTGTAGAATCTACACGATTTTTTGGAAAATTGAACGATATTTTAGAAACTAAGAATATTTAATTTGAAAATGAAGGATATTTTAGAAAATGAAGGATATTTTAGAAATTGAATGTTATTGTAGAAACTAAAGGTTTTTTTTTTTAGGAAACTAAACGATATATTTTAGAAACTAAGAATATTTAGAATTAAAAATTGAAGGATATTTTAGAAAATGAAGGATATTTTAGAAACTAAAAGATATTTAGAAAGTAAAATGTTTTATAAACAATTTGTGAGAACCGTGTATTGTTTAACATCTTGAATCGTCCAGGATAGTTATTGAACTTATTTATTCGACAAATTCAGAATATTTGCCTTTTCTGTTTTTACATGTTTAAAAACCATTAACTCATATCGACTTATGTTCGTGGTATTTTGTGATGATTGATTTAAACTAGCTGTGTCATTTCCAGGACGTAAGTGTGTCTATTTGAGAAGAATTAGTTAAATAAATTAGAGGATTGTGTGATTTTCTACTGAACGAGTCGTGGTCGTTGTCGAGATAAAGTGTTTATGACTTATAACACGGTGCATTCCATGGCAAGTCCGTTCAAAAAGTGCTTGAATATCGGATAATTACGGAGCCTTTAAGGCGCAATTGTAAACATATTTATTTATTATTTCGTTTAACCGAAATAATTATTTCGTTTAAACGAAATAATTATTTCGTTTAAACGAAATAACGAACATATTATTTCGTTTAAACGAAATAATTAATTCGTTTAAACGAAATAATAAATAAATATGTTTACAATTGCGCCTTAGGGGCTCCGTAGATAATGAATAACTGAATGTAGTACTGATAATCAACACGTTGCGTTCCTTTCAATACAGAAAAATGCTGTCGTTATCGGCGGTAACGCTGATTCTTACGCTTTATTTTAAAAGCGTACATAGCCACATTTGGAGTAACATACAATTTAACTATCATTTTAATTTGACGATTATAAACACCTTCCATTGTGATAGTCTTATAGTATGCGCTACTCGTTGCTCTACTTTCTATCCTGTGATCGAGATGGCGGCAATCCAGGATAGTGTCTGTTACTGTCTGAATCCAAGACCAACTCTTCCCGGTTTTGAAGAGCAGATCAATTTGCCATCTGTGTATTCTCGAACACCAGGTAAGTGCTATTCCGTTGAATAATATGTCACACCATTTTCATGGTTCTGATTTTGCCAATGAAGACGGTGGTCTTGACCTTCGATTTCCAACCGTCGATGAATTGCATGTTCTGAATGTTTAGAATGTCCGAATGTTTCGTTATACCGTTTTTCGGAGGTATCTTTCTTTTAACCAGTTTCGACTTAGTCTGTGTAGTCAGAAACATTTATTGGTAGCAGAGCGTGGTTTTCCATGAGTACTGACATTTAGACGCTTCCAGTTAGTACAAAAATTAGAAGAAATTAGTGATAGGCCCAGAACGATGAGTGCATGTGGAGACGATTCGGCATCGTCGACCCACCATCAGAAAAAAAGACAGGTTGAACTTTTTCATTAAACGCAAACGTAGATTGAAAACGCAGATTACTAGAACTAGAATTTCGATAATAGCTCTTACGTCTAAAGGCTTAGAGACCAATCCTGAAGAAGTGAAAGGTGCGTTAGAATTTATTTTAATATGTCACGAAGATCTTACTGATGTTATGTTGCAACTGTGTGATATAGACGAAGAAAAATATGAAGATGAATTAGAGCAAATTGGCGTAGATTATTGTAGCGTGTAACTGGATTTATTAATCTGGGGTTGGGGTTTTGCTATACAGCCCCAGAATCACGCAAAAATTTCTCCGTTAACGGGAGCAAGTGTCAGCTCAAAAGTGACTTAAATCTATCCCAATTTTGAGAACCCCCAAAGACTTGAATGTACAAAATGGGGCGATGTTGTTCTAATGCAAAGAACACACTGGGACCAATATCTCAATTTACTCAATCAAAGAAACAAGTGTTTTAAAACTTTATATATAAAAATATCAATTATCTATATTCAAATACAACAATACACTTTATGAAAAATGGTGTTAAAAAATGTAAATGGGCGCTGCTTCGAGCCACAAACTGAGTAACATGAATCACATAGCACAGTCCTATACACAAATTGAATTGGTCTAAAAATAGGAACCACGAACCAGAGCACTGTCCTATTCACAAAGTGGCACAAAATCACAATCACGTATAATAAAAACAATGCACAATAGCCCAAAATATTTGGGGTGGCACACACGTTAAAAATACCACACAAACACTAAATTATAGGCCTACTGAAACAACACAAATCACAAAGGATCATCCAGAAAATGCCGAATAAAAGAATTAACACCGGTAAAAATAATCACAAAGGACCGCCCAATAAAAGTTGGGTAATGAGGTACCGCCGATATAGTCACATGGGACCTTCGGGGTATAGCTCATAGAAAAAGATTTCTAACCTGCTGAAAGCACACTATCTTTCTCTTTCTTTCTTTCTGAAGAATTATTGGTTGGTTGGTAGATGACAAGTTAACGTTCGCTTCCAGCGGATGCTGATATCGCAAACTAGGTAGTTGTTGGTAGTCGTAGTAGTTGGTAGTTGGATTGGATCAAATTGGATGATTCGGTGTTGTTGGTTTGGTTGTTGATTCTTCGTTAGATCTGGTCGGGTCGAATGACATGGCGGTG
>NW_008709504.1:246024-248582 GCF_000327385.1 Lottia gigantea
GCGGGCACCGTGTTGGCCGAAACGTGATGGCGAGCTTCTTGGGAGGATACCTTGTAGGTGTGTTGTATCCTTATTTCCGCTCTTCTCGACAGGAACGAAGGGCACTGTGCGGAGTTGCTGGAGTGGTTATCACTCCGACAATTCACACACCGTACCTTCTTGGATTTACACAGCTTGGTGCTGTGCCCCTCTCCACACTTTTCGCAGCAAACTTTGCTGCGGCAGAACTTCTCTAGGTGACCCAACTTCTGGCACTTCTGGCATCTTCGTACCTTTGGGATGTAAGGGTGGAGCTGGTACCTGGAATAAAGAAGGGGAAGAGGACCATTAGGTACTTTCCCGCTTGCAAATGTTAATTGGACAGTCCTTACGGACTTGCCCTCCCGAGGTTTGTAGAGGTATAAACCCTCTACAGCGTGATTGTGGAGCTTAAGATCCTCCAGCAATTCACCCTCTGAGTACTCGGAGGGGACGCCATAAATGACGATCCGTTCCGTCTTGTTGAAGGTGGACATGGCCGAGTCCACCTTCATCCCACACAGTGCGGTTTGGTTGGCAGCATAAACCGCATCTGCCAGGAACTCAAAGTTCAGCCGCACGTTGCCGTTGGCCAGGACTTTGACCTCCGGAAGAGAGCTATACTTCCACTCTTTCCGGATGAAGTCGCCGATGACCTTCGACTTCGTGCTGCCGAAAGTTTTGCCCCCGCTTGGCTTCACTATTACAATGTTGGAGAACTCCGGCCTTGCTACCCTGGGTTGCATGGTAGCAGCTGGCCGACTCGCAACATCGGCATAGCTAACTTTGGTGGATTGTTGGGAGGCCATTTTAGCTGAAATTGAAGGTTTGATTAGTGCAAGTATAAAATATAAAATACAATACAATAAGACAGATAAGAGATAGCTATCAAGAATGCCTTGCAGACTGTGCAAAAATTGATAGTATGAAAATGAAAAGAGAACAACGAAACAAAACGAAACCTAGTGAAAGCTTTGTAGGACAGCTTGAATTTCTTCCGCCAAAGAAATTGTCGGCCGCCCAAAGAAAAGATAAAAGAAAAGAATAAAAAGGAACGAACTCACAAATTAGTGGCAGGTGTCAAGAGTTAATTGAGTTATACTTAATTAATACTTGACAGTAATCCGCTAATCCAATTTCACCAATCCAGACTAGAGAGAGAGCTAATTAGTTGTTCACAGTACGAGTGTCGAACTAATTGTATAATCAAGTGGATCTCCATTCTTTATAAGGACCTAAGAGTGTACTGCGAAGTGCGTGGAGCCTTCACGAATTGCTTTACCCTTGAAAGAGGTGTGAAACAAGGCTGCCCTCTATCGATGGCTCTATACGCACTCGCGATACACCCTTTGGCCCTTAATATCTCCAACAATCGGTATATCAAGGGTATAGATATACCGAATTACCACCGACAGGTAAAAACCTTTCAGCATGCAGACGATTTGTCCGTCATTATCACCGATCCCGGGTCCTTCCCAAACCTAGATTACGAGTTGAGTAACTTTGAGAAGGCCTCGGGATCAAAAATAAATAAAGCTAAAACAGAAATCTTTACAACGGGGGCGATGTCTGCCCACGTACCAGATACGGATAAAATGTATATCAAAAATAATATCAAAATTCTCGGCATTCATTTCGGACACAATAGCCACGACACTAACTGGAATCCTATTCTAAATAGGATTCGCAACACCCTTAACAAATGGAAAAATCGATCACTGAAATACAGAGACAAAATCAAAGTCTTACATACATACATTTTATCTCAGGTCTGGTATGTGGGCAGAATAATCAAACCCAACAAACATATTCTTAAAGAGCTGAATCGGGCTATCTACTCCTTCATCTGGGATGGAAAAATTGAGTGGATAGCCCGAAACACCCTACAACTTCCGCTCGACGAGGGAGGGCTTGGAGTTTGTGATATTGATCTCAAGCTCCAATCCTTCGACCTCCAACAAGTAAAATGGTTCATAGGGGGGAGCAGATACCCTTGGAAATCCCTGCTATATTTCTGGATGGGTCTCACCCTTAGAGAGCTCGACACTGACAGAAGTTATTCCGTCACAACGTTTCAGGCACCACCTAAATTTGATACTCTTACCCAAAATTATAGGAAAACCCGTACTGTTATCAACTGGCGCCAGGAGGTAAACTCCAAAACAATTTACCTCCATCTTCATAAACAACTTAATTATACCTTAACTGCACATAAGCAATACCCACACATCAAGTTCTCCTGTGTGTTCCAGAATCTCTGGAAGTCGAGTTTGAATCAGGGGGAGAAGGAATTCCTTTTTCTCCTGATTCATTCTGCCCTACCAACTCGACTCCTCCTGTCACAACGGAGCACACAGGAGTTTGATACTAAGTGTCGGTATTGCTTAAAACAGCCTGAAACGTTGTTGCATCTCTTTGTAGTGTGTAGCAAATTGCTACCACTACGGAATAGCTTCTGCCACTTTATGTCGGACTCTTTGAGGAAGCCCATCCAGATCCATGAATTCACAAGATTCATGGCGGGGATTGACCACTCTCTG
>NW_008709504.1:249164-279833 GCF_000327385.1 Lottia gigantea
TTAGTGTAGATCTCCCGTTATTGAATGTAAATAAAGTGTTGTTAATATCTTGGCTGTTATCTTATTTGGAAAGTAAATTCATAGCCGATAGAAGTCCGTATCAAGTCTCTTACCAACGACTATACAGTTGGTAAGAATAATCTACTTTGCAGTTTGCAAGTAGAACCGAACTCAAAGTAAAAGCCACATTTCTGCATTACAACACATTTTCTCAATTTGGGTCTTAATGAAACGCGATGTGAACAAACCAATACGACTCATAAAATTACTATCGACGTGTGTACTTTCCTAAAGGGCTTACCATATTCATAAACCCAATCAAATTTTAATCAGTAGCTTTGAAAGAATGGGAATGTTCTGGCTCATTTCCGACAGACGAACTTAGAAACTTGTATTTCTGTGTTTCTTTCAAGAAAAACTTGAATAGGGTTTTCAATAATGCATTTATCTTAGATATTGACATCAAATCGATTTTACAGTGATTAAAAACATCAACCTTGTCATTATAAACACAGACAAAGAATGACGTTTGTTCGATGGAACATACTGTTTATTCCTATACCAAGGTCCATACCAAGTTCTTACTTGAAAATTTTTTGAAAATTGAAGGATATTTTAGAAACTTCGGGATATTTTAGAAATTGAATGTTATTGTATAAACTATAGGTTTTTTTAAAAGAAATTGGACGATATTTTAGAAATAAAGACTATTTAGAATTAGAAAATGAAGGATATTTTAGAAAATGAAAGATACTTTAGAAATTGAAGGATATTTTATAAACAATTTGTGAGAATTGTGTATTCTTTAACATTTTGAATTGTCCAGGATAGCTATTGACTCAAAATATTTGCCTTTTCTGTTTTTACATATACTCATATCGATTTATGTTCGTGGTATTTTGTGACATTTCCAGGACGCATGTTTGTGTGTATTGACGAGAATTAATTGCAGGATTGTATGCGTTCAGTTTTGTTTTCTGATTTTCTTCTGAACGAGTCGTGGTCGTTGTTGCTAACCAGATAAAGTGTTTATGACTAATAACACAGTGCATTATATGGTAAGTCCGTTCAAAAAGTGCTTGAATATCGGATACTGAATAACTGAATGTAGTACTGATAATCAGCTGCGTTCCATTTCAATACAGAAAAATGCTGTCGTTATCGGCGGCAATGTTGATTCTTACGCTTTACGTTAAAAGCATGCATAGCCACATTTGGAGTAACATACAATTTAACTATCATTTTAATTTGACGATTATAAACACCTTCCATTGTGATAGTGTTATAGTATGCGCTACTCGTTGCTCTACTTTCTATCCTGTGATCGAGATGGCGGCAATCCAGGATAGTGTCTGTTACTGTCTGAATCCAAGTCCAACTCTTCCCGGTTTTGAAGAGCAGATCAATTTGCCATCTGTGTATTCTCGAACACCAGGTAAGTGCTATTCTGTTGAATAATAGGTTCACCATTTTCATGGTTCTGATTTGGCCAATGAAGAGGGAGGTCTTGACCTTTTTTCGATTTCCAATCGTCGATGAATTACATCTTCTAAATTTGGTCTACCAGCAAGATAAAGTCCAGACTGTCTTGCTATGAGTTTCTTCAGACAACTAACCTATTTCAGCCTGCGTCCCTATTGACTTCGACAAGGAATATTATTATATATATACACATCAGCTGAATTATCTTCAGTACAATACAATCCGGCCATCTCATGACAATCGATTTAATAATGAAAAGAGTATATTAATCAGTCTATCTAATATCGATGTTCGTTGTTTAGTTATCGGTAGATACCTTCGACACTGCTTCCTGTAAAGAGTTAACATGCTTCATTCTAAAAAAGAAAGTGACAATTATGATCTTTATCTGTTTGTTTGGCAAAAAAGTTGATGACTATACAGATAGACATATATCTGATGGTAAAGCATCTGTATTCTTTAAAAGGAAAATACGTTCATGATATCAGCTGGTAAAACATATATTTATCATATATTTGAAAGTTAAACTTCATTATCATTACTAGCTTCCCTGATGAAGATTATGTATCCGAATATTTTTTTTAAATATTTATTTTAGCCTAGTTAGAGCATGATAGCTTTAAACAAATTTGCTCTAACAATGTGAGATTTCTGTATTTCAGAAGTTTGTATATCGAAGGGTTACCAAAGTTTGCCTGATTTAGGAATCTGCGTTAAATATTTCACATTCAAAGCTAACTGGGGTAACGCTAAGGGCCACTGTAACCATGATGGCGGATATCTTATCAATTTAAACACAGATAAGAAGTATACTACAATAATGAAGATGACAGCGAATTCTGTAGGTAGGGATAACAATTGATTATACATGGAAATAAATGAAATGGAGTTGTGCATTATACTTTCCTGCTCCAGTATTGGACTTATGAAAACGGATAATGCCATACCATTTTCAGGTAGATTCTTGTAACGTACAAATCCTGTAACTTCCGATATAAATATCATCTTTTACTATGAACGTAATTTGTTCGTCGTTCGTGTCTGATCCAGGTGGGGGTTTATGAAAACAGATAATACTAGTATTGTATATTACGTTTCCAGATTTGCCCCACATTGGTGGATTTACAGACAGTTATCCTGATTTTAAATGGACGAGAGGTGGTTCTGTTGACCCTCAACAATGGGGCCAAGGTGAACCAAATGGTCATGGAACACAGAAGTGTCTGGCTATATCTCGAAGTGGTTTTATTGATATACCCTGTTATCGGAGTGATTACTTTATATGTGAAATTTCTTTCTAAAATTTTGGATAAACATGTGTCCATTATATTCTTTATACATACGTTAACATCTAATAATAACATAATAATTCTCACTGTTAAAATAGTACTCAAAACATCAATTAACACTGTTAAGTAGTTGATGCACCCAAAAAAAATCAATATTTTGAAAATGTGAATGGGTTCTCAATTTAATAATCTGTAATATTATCCTATATTATCTAACAAGCATCAATTCGGGCGGTAGATGACAAACTTCCAGCTAACTGATATCACAGACTAGGTATTTGTTGGTAGATGACAAGTTAACATTCATTTCCAGTTCACTGATATCGCAGACTAGGTAGTTATTGGTAGAGGACAAGTTAACATTCATTTCCAGTTCACTGATATCGCAGACTAGGTAGTTGTTGGCAGATGACAAGTTAACATTCATTTCCAGTTCACTGATATCACAGACTAGGTAGTTGTTGGCAGATGACAAGTTAACATTCGTTTCCAGTTCACTGATATCGCAGACTAGGTAGTTGTTGGTAGATGACAAGTTAACATTCGTTTCCAGTTCACTGATATCGCAGACTAGGTAGTTGTTGGTAGATGACAAGTTAACATTCGTTTCCAGTTCACTGACATCGCAGACTAGGTAGTTGTTGGTAGATGAGAAGTCAACTTTCATTTCCAGTTCACTGATATCACAGACTAGGTAGTTGTTGGTAGATGACAGGTTAACATTCATTTCCAGTTCACTGATATCGCAGACTAGGTAGTTGTTGGTAGATGACAGGTTAACATTCATTTCCAGTTCACTGATATCGCAGACTATGTATTTGTTGGTAGATGACAAGTTAACATTCGTTTCCAGTTCACTGATATCGCAGACTAGGTAGTTGTCGGTAGATGACAAGTTAACATCAGCTGCCAGCATCACAAACGGTATGCAATACTGCTTTCAAACAATTTCCTTAATATGTGGACTCCCTGAAAGAGATGCCGAGTGAACAAAACCAATACGACTGGGATAGTATTGCTATGTGTACTTTCCCAAGGAGATGTCAAGTTGACAACTCGATATTCTAAATAAACATATTAGCTGTGTGTACTTTCCGAAAGGGTTGTCATGTTGACAATCCCAGTGACATTATAGTATGAGTTGTTTTGGAAGAGTGGTCATGTCCTGGTTCAATTGCGACAGACGAAATCGAAAACTTTAATTACTATGTTCCTGCCAAGAAGAACATGAATCGGTTTTTCAATAATGCATTTAATCATAGAAATATAGACCTTAAATCGATTTTACTGACATTAAGCAAGTTCTTCTACCTGTTCATTATAAACACAGACAAACAATGACGTTTGTTCGATGGAACATACTGTTTATTCCTATACCAAGTTCACTATAACGTTCTCTCGAATAACTTACTTGGAGTATTTGTTTATAAAAGAAATGAAGTAACTGAGGGATTATTTTAAAAAGTAAGGATAGTATGGAAACTGAAGGATATTTTAGAAAGTGAAGGCTAATTCAGAAATTAAAGGAGCTTTTAGAAAGTGAATGCAACTTTAGAAAGTGAAGGATATTTTAGAATTAAAAGATATTTGTAGAAAGGGAAGGATGCTTTAGAAATTGAAGGGCGTGTATTTTAGAAACTAAATGATCACAGATAGTTATTTACTCTCTTGATATCGGACTATATTATTCTTTAACATCTTGAACGATCTTACATAACTAGCTATTGACTCATCCATTCAACAAACTTAGTATTTGTTCTTTCTGTTTCTGTATTATCTCATATCGACTTCTGCTCTTGGTACTTCAAGATCATTAATCAACAAAGAAGCCGTGTCATTTCGACCGTCTTGAACATAATATACGTATATCTTTGGACTTTTAACTGTGGGTTATGGTTTCGTGTCGGGTTGTTCTTGTAATGTAAGCATATCAGAAATATCCAAATTATTCCAGGACGTGTGTGTGTATTTGAGGACGAATAAGTTAAATAAATCAAAGGCTTTTATGCGTTCCGTTTCCAAACATTTTGGTGTTTTTCTACTGAACGAGTTGTGTTCATGATAGCAGGAAACTGAACACAGTGCATGTCATGACGAATCCGTTTTCGAAAACTGCTTGAATATCGGATAATAAATAACTGAATGTAGAACAGATAATTTAAACCTTGCGTTCCATTTCAATACCAAAATGCTGTCGTTATCGGTAGTAACGCTGATTCTTACCCCTTTGTTAAAAAGCGTACATTGCCATATTTGGAGTAACATACAATTAAATTATTCTGTTAATTTAACGATTATAAACACCTTCCATTGTGATAGTGTTATAGTATGCGCAACTCATTGCTCTTCTTTCTATCCTGTGATCGAGATGGCGGCAATCCAGGATAGTGTCTGTTACTGTCTGAATCCACAACCAACTCCCCCCGGTTTTGAAGAGCAGATCAATTTGCCATCTGTGTATATTCGAACACCAGGTAATTGCTATGCTTGATATATGGCACCATTTCTATGAAATACATAGCTGTTATGAGCAACGAAGAAAAGATTTCCAACTGACCTATTTCAGCCTGGGTCTCACTGAAGTTTGACAAGGAATATGATTATATATATAAACATCAGGTGAAGTGTCTCCAAGCAATACGTGGTTCCGGTCATCTCATAGCAATTGATTTTATTTTAAAAAAATAGTGTATAAATCAATCTATTATTGATATTCGTTGTTTGGTTAGTCTATAATCAATCAAAACATATCGGTAGATATCTTCTGACACAGCTTCCGGAAAAGTGTTAACACGTTCTCCAATTCCAAAAAGTTATTAAGTGCTTAAGATATTTCAGCTTTCTTAGCTCCGGGAAAATAGTGTTAACATGCTTAATTCTAAAAGGTGACAATTATGATCTTTATAAGATGGTTAGACAAACATTTATATCTGAAGTCCTATATTTGAAAGTTAAACTTCATTTCTATTACCAGCTTCCCTGATGAAGATTGTGAATTTGAAACACATGCAGACAACATGACAGGAGTTCCAGTTAATTGAACGACTGCATTTCTTTTAACAAATTTGCTCTAACAATGTGAGATTTCTGTATTTCAGAAGATTGTATATCGAAGGGTTACCAAAGTTTGCCTAATTTAGGAATCTGCGTGAAATATTTCACATTCAAAGCCACCTGGGCGGACGCTAAGGACCACTGTAACCAAGATGGCGGATATCTTATCAATTTAAACACAGATAAGAAGTATACTACAATAATGGAAATGACAACAGCGAATCCTGGAGGTAGGAATATCCATTGATTATACTTGTAAATAAATGAAATGGAGTTGTACATCATACTTGGGACTTTCCTGTTCCAGTATTGGGCTTATGAAAACATAAGGTCATATCGTGTTCAGGTAGATTCTTGTATCATACAAGGCCTGTAGCATCCGAATTGTACTGACTACTAGTATTGTATCTTTGATCACTTTTTTCCAGATTTGTATTACATTGGTGGATTTACAGACGGATATCCTGTAGATTTTAAATGGACGAAGGGTGGTTCTGTTGGTCTTCAGAATTGGTATCAAGGTGAACCAAATGGTAATGGAACAGAGAAGTGCATGGCTTTATATTATGGAAGTCGATGGGGTTTTATTGATCTTCCTTGTCTTTGGAGCCAACACTTTATATGTGAAATTTTGTTTTAATATTTTCGGTGACATGTGTACAATATAATATTTGCAAAAGTTATATTCTATCTTATTGGGAAGCTGAACTAAGAAACATAAAATTCAAATCGCTATCATTAACTTTCTGAAAGGAGTACCAAGGTGTTACGCCTTTATACAAAATATGTGCCATGTGTAGTATCTGAAAGTGGATACCAAGTTCAATCAATAGCTAGATATATAGATTATGAATGAATAAAAATAAAGAAAAATATCCTTGACCTACTTGCCCCTATCCCCCTCCTACAGCAATGTATTGGTGAATGCCTATTGCTCTATTCTCTGACAGGTGTGGCGACAGGCAGGGTATGATCACTCTTCTTAGAAATTGTTGTTATTCTTGTAAGATTTTTATCAAAAAGAAAGCCAAAATAACAAGCTGGTAGACAGGATCATCGTGAACCAAATTTCAAAGTTATATTTCTATACTCCATGGTGGCTCACTCATCTGTCTGAAGGGTGTGTATTCCAGGGTGCAGGAGGTGGCACACTGATGTTGGTGATAGAGGGGAAGGGCAGGGAGAGGGGTGTTACTACTGGCCTCAGAGTGAAATCAGTAAAACACTCACCCGCGATACCGCCCACTGTACATTTCATTCCAGACTTGGGCTCATTATTCATTTATGATCAAACAGGAATCAAGCGGGAATCTGTGGGTTGCTAAAGGGAATGAATATAATGGTGTTAAGTATTCTTGCCTGATGATTTTAAACATTTTAATTTGGGCGCCGTAAGCATTAAGAAATGAGATACATTCTTTGTTAAAATATTAAAATAATTGATTTAATTTTTCGGCATCTTTGACTAATAAATGTTTTGAAACACTACTTTCAGTGTTTTTACTACTGGTGTAAACTCCAGGGTTTAATTTACATTGTAACGTATTGGCCAAAATTAGAGTTTATCACGACGATCTTTAGATCACGGACTTCTGGCGTAGTGATTTTAATGGTGGTCAACTATGTTCGCGTCTATTATATAACGTTACTTCGTTCCTTAATATAATTTTCTTAATATATATTTTTGTTCCACTTGACGATCCATAGACAAACGCTGGTTCCGTTTTGGTTTCTTTATCATGAATGTACAAGTGGAGAATACTTCGATTGCCTATTAATATTATCTTTAATTACTAATGTACTTTTTTCGTCGATGTTTATGTATTAGTTTCGACGAGTCATTGTGTTTTAATACCAATGATGTTTAATTTTCATTCTCCATCAATGTTCGAATTTGAATTTAGATGAACAGTAAGAATTTATGTTTAGGTTCGTTGTGTTTCAATACAGACAGTTTTATTTTCATCAATGGTTATGTAGTGGCTTCAATGAGTCGTTGTGTTTAAATTTATATGAATGGAAAGCATTTATGTTCCGCTTTTCCACAATTCATTGTGTTTCAATACCGATACTTTTCAGTGATGTCAAATTTAATATATTTCTGTTCAAAGTTAAAATACTTAGAAAAAATTACGTTGATATTTACGTAGATATTTCATTGTAGAGTTGGGATTAATGTTTTGATTGCCATTTTAATTCAATATGAAAACGTTGTTTTGCTTGCAGTGATGTATTTAGATAAATGTTCCGGATTAGTGTTTCTTTGTTTTTGAGCTTCAAAATTGATTTTGTGTTAAATTAGAAAATGTCAACATTGATTTTTGATAAATTGTTATTAATTTCCCCGAGTTTCAATACGAACGCCGTGTTCTTTTCAGTGAAGTTCTACCTTAAATTTTGATCACCAGTGACTGACATTTGCCTTAAAATGGAAGCGTTATCGTTAAAAACCATATTACTAGGACTTATCCTACAGAGGGTTAACAGTGATTTTTGGAACATGAAATATTTGGAAGAATTTGTAACTTTGAAGATCGAGCAGATTTTCTATGCGAGAAGTTCTATCACTTGTGTGACCCATTGTGCTTCTGTGACAGACACCCTGGTCGAGATGGCGGTAGTCCAGGATGGCCTTTGTTATTGCCTGAATCCACGACCCAATATCTTCAACCAGCTGCGAACACCAGCAACCGTGTTCGCTCTTTCAAGAGGTAAGTTTTTTGTGCTTCGTTAGGGTTCTCTTGATACTTACTCACTTATGATTGATAAATATACTTGCTCATGTGAAAAGTTCATTAGCTGCTATCAATGTTTTGTCAGTATGTTGTTTGGATTTAGTTTTGCAGTTCGGATCGTTAGTACTTGTTTTATTTATTTATTGATAGAAGCTAAAGAGACGAAAATGAATCTAATAGAATGCCTTGACAGCAAACACAAAACAACAGAAGCAACAACCAAGCTTTCGCGATACCTTAATCAATTTTCTGGGCTATTGAATTGAAATGGAGTTTATGTCCTACTGTTCTGTATCTTTATTGGACTAATGAAATGAAATGCAGTTTTATATCCTACTGTTCTGTATCTTATTGGACTAATGAAATGTAGTTTTTATACGCCCACATCTCTCTGTGTGGACGTATATTGTCGGCACCCCTGTCCGTCCGTCTGTCAACATTTGCTTGTAAACGCTCTAAAAACTAGATTTTTTGATGGAATCAAATGAAATTCGGTATGTGTATACATATTCATAAAACGAAGATCAAGTTCGAATTTGAGCTATTTTCGACCTTTAGAAGCAGAGTTATTGCCCTTGCCCCAATATCTTGAATATTTACCATCCGCATGCCGTGGTGAGCGTGTATGGCTGTGGTCCACTATCTTATATCCTACTGTTCTGTATCTTATTGGACTAATGAAATGAAATGTAGTTTTATATCCTACTGTTCTGTATCTTATTGGACTAATGAAATGAAATGTAGTTTTACATCCTACTGTTCTGTACCTTATTGGACTAATGAAATGAAATGGAGTTTTATATCATACTGTTCTGTACCTTATTGGACTAATGAAATGAAATGGAGTTTTATATCATACTGTACTGTACCTTATTGGACTAATGAAATGAAATAGAGTTGTATATCCTACTGTTCTGTACCTTATTGGACTAATGAAATGAAATGTAGTTTTATATCCTACTGCTCTGTATCTTATTGGACTAATGAAATGAAATGTAGTTTTACATACTACTGTTCTGTACCTTATTGGACTAACGAAATGAAATGGAGTTTTACGTCTTATGTCCTACTTTAGAAAAATAACCAACATATTGGTGAATCTATTTTTCCAGAATCCGTCTGCAGATATAAAGGTTACGAAATTTTAACTAAATTAGGCATATGTATCAAGTATTCTAACATCTCAGTCAGATGGGATGACGCTCGTGGCCTATGTAACCAAGATGGCGGATATCTTATCAATTTAAACACAGCTGCGAAGGCCACCGCGATATTGAATATGTCTTTAGCTTATAACGTTGGTAGGTATCACATAATATGTTCATTCCTCTAGAACACATTGTAATCTGACTGGGTCGGGCACACAGCCATTTCGTCAAGCTAACAATATGATATATTGATTTGTCAACTTGAGTATTTTACATCCCTTTCAGAGTCCACATAGCTAATAATGTTAATATGATATATTAGTTTGTCACCCCCTTTCCACATGTTTATTTAAAATGCTGGTATAGCTATTAAAAAAAAGTACAAGCACGAAACGTCAATCAATTCTCTAAAGAAAGTTACAATCAGGTGTTTTGAAATGATTTGCTACTGTTTATTTGGAATTAAAGTTTGTGAACTCGACTTCCTCAAAGTCCACATAAATGATAATGTTTACTGGTAATATAATCGTAAACTCAACATCTTTTCCAATGAGACCACATAGCAAATAATGTCAGCTCGACATTCACAGAGTGTCCACACAATATTTTATTAACACTTCGCCACGATTATTTTTTGCAGATCTGATACATATAGGCGGTTATATGTCCATCTTTACAACGTGGTATAACTGGACAAGGGGTGGAGTGATTGATGGGCAGTTTTGGGCTGCTAGCGAACCTTCACCGCTGGTTCTAAAGGAATACTGCATGGCTATGTACAAGAAGGATGATATACTAGAGTTTGGTAACTTGGGTTGCTCTTTGAAAAGGCCATATTTATGCGAATTACTTCTTTAAATAAGGCTTTTGCTTTTATTGTGCTGTTGTATTACTAAATGTATGGTTGTATTACTAAATGTAATGTTGTATTACTTAAAAAAATGTTGTATTACTTAAAAAAAAATGTGTTGTATGACTTAAAAAATTGTTGTATTACTAACTGGAATGCTGTATTACTTAATGGGTCGTTGTACTAATACATGGGTCGTTGTATTACTAACTGGAATGTTGCATTACTTAATGGGTCGTTGTATTACTATATGGATCGTTATATAACTAAATGGGTCGTCGCATTACTATATGGATTTTTGTATTACTTAATGGGTCGTTGTATTACTATATGGATCGTTATATTACTAAATGGGTCGTTGCATTACTATATGGATTGTTGTATTACTAACTGGATTGTAGTATTACTTAATAGGTCGTTGTATTACTAAATGGATTGTTGTATTACTAAACGGATCTTTATATTACTAAATATATTTTTGCATTACTAAATAGATTGTTGTATTACTACGTCTTTCTATTTCTGAATTCGTGTTGTATCACTAGAGACGTTTAGAATAGTATTGGTGTAATTGTAAAGGTCAAGCTACTTGAAATGTATCATAACTTCACAGGTACTTTCGTCTTTAAAACCCATTAACCTTATAACTTGCTTCGGTCCTCCTATATTGTCAATTGTATCAGTACACAAAACGTTATAAATGTTATAATATCACTAATAGAGTTTATTAACTAAATATTTGAACTCTGCTTAATACAAATCGATCTCCGATTAAAATTTTTATTTGTAATAATTTTCTTCATAACAGGAAATGTGTTAATGACTTTAAATTGTTTTGCAAATAAAAATTAACTTTTAGATACAATCAATTTGTTGTGCGGTGAAATGAAAGAAAAACCATGGATTTTTAAAGTAAAGTAGCAGATAATTAGCAACATACTGAACAACCCTAGGATAACACTTGGCTCTTCATTAACCAATTAGGTGCAGAAAAGTAGGACGTAAAACTCCATTCATTTCATTTCCGTAGAAAAATGCGAAGCGTTACACTTATACAACGTTTTGAAACGTTTTGCTTTATTGGCCGAAGGGCTGGACCACAAACACCAGATTACAGTATGAAAGTATTGCTTATCTCCCTTGCATCCCTTTCATTAAATTCAGTACAATGTTTTGATGGTGAAATTGGTGAAGAGCCACCTCTTGAAGTCAAAATCGCAATTAATAGCAGAATTAGAATGTGCTATATGACTTATCGTTCAGTAGATAAAACCATAAAAACGTTACGTACAGTTACAGCAGTGAGGCTCACTCGGTAGACAAAACCATATAAACATTACCTAACGTTACAATAAGGCGACTCATTCAGTAAACAAAACTATAAAAACACCATGTAATGTTATAACAGGGCGACTCGTTCAGTAGACAAAACAATAAAAACACTACGTAACGTTATAACAGAGTGACTCGTTCAGTAGACGAAACAATAAAAACACTATGTAACGTTACAACAGAGTGACTCGTTCAGTAGACGAAACAATAAAAACACTACGTAACGTTATAACAGAGTGACTCGTTCAGTAGACAAAACAATAAAAACACTACGTAACGTTATAACAGGGCGACTCGTTCAGTAGACAAAACAATAAAAACACTACGTAACGTTACAACAGAGCGACTTGTTCAGTAGACGAAACAATAAAAACACCATGTAAAGTTATAACAGAGTGACACGTTCAGTAGATAAAACAATAAAAACACTATGTAATGTTATAACAGAGCGACTCGTTCAGTAGACAAACCATAAAACACTATGTAACGTTACAACAGAGCGACTAGTTCAGTAGACAAAACCATAAAACACTACGTAACGTTACAAGAGAGCTAGTCATTTCTTAACACCAATCTGTACTTTACAAATGTAGCATTTCTATAAAAGTCCACATTACAGTTAGCTTCTCCTTTTAATTCTTTGTTTATTTTCCTGCGGTACCACAATTCTAAACAGTCATACGCCAAGGGCTCAAACTCGTAATGGAATTTATTAGCAAATAACTGAGGTTTTGTAGTAAGTATTGGTAAATCTGCCATTCCAAAAATACAGATAGAACGATAGAGATGACCACTTCGACATCGCTTCGTGTTGTACCAAATCTTGTATCGGCTTAGCTCTTGTCTTTTATTGTCTTCAACATCTCCTGGAAAAATGTTTAACATTCACAGTTTTATAAAACAACGTTAACCTACGATTCCTCGCCAGAATATCAAAATACAATGCTTAAATAACTTGTGCAGTGCTAAACTTTGCTCCACATTGTGACAAAGGCCAGCACATCTCCTGAATTTAATTTCACATTCATTGTATTTAAAATTAAAAACTTCCTCTCTAAATAACAAAGAGCGAATAAGCGATGCTGAACTTTGTTGCACATTGTGACCAAGAGCTGCACATTGTTTTATTAAAATTGTTGACCTTGTAATGAAGGCTAGCCAAGAGATCTCCGTTCTGGACCCATACCACTGTCGGCACACTGTTTTATTAACAGTGATTGCAAAAATTAAATCGTGATTTGTAATCTTTGTTTGGTCAGCAGAATTAGGTTATTCGTCTGAGGTCTTGATAGTTTCCTTTCGACTTGCTGATCAAGGGGAACACGTGAAAACATAATGGAAACAATTATTACGATTCAGATGCCACAAACTTAAGAAACCTTACTTACCTATATAAGAACCAGGAACTTTTAAATGTGGATTATTGTTCAAAGACGTGAAAAAACTTTCATCTGGAACCGACATATTTTTACTCCATTTTAGAAAATCTTGGGCTGTTTGGTTAAATAAAACATAATGTATGAATGCTCGTGATGCTGTCATGTGGACAGATCCTTTACACACCTTGATGTTATGTGGTGGAGGGTTTTTAGGATCTACTCGGTTCGAATTTAATCTGAAAACAATGAAAATCAAATACTATACTGTACTAAATTCTGCTTCTGATGTTGCCTTCTGGGACAATGAGGATGGACCATGCCATGCAGTGCGCAATATGGAAGTGGCACCAGTTTAATCATTGTCGGAGAACTATTTATTATTGATAATGGTTAATCGATATACGTCAAATAACACGTATGGTCTATTTATGCATAATTACCACAGAATATTTTGACAGAAAAATCGAAGCTGATTGGAAAATGAGTTAAATTTTTGTGGATTTTCTTGTAAACGAAAGGTGGTTTTAAGGGTCATAAAGACATCGACAGTACATATCATACGAGAAAAATAGAAAACTCTTACATATTTGTTTGGCCAAGTATATCGTTAGCTCCCTGATAAGATTTCAGTATCTTGACTAATTCATAATTAGTTTTTAACGGAAATTCTTGTCCCGTCAAGTTGATATAATAACGCCATTTTGTTTTATGGGCGTATAATTCTCTTAGGCACACGATTTCTGGCTCTAAAACTGTAAACGTTCCCCAGCGGACGTCCACGTGTTTGGAGGCGATCCACACATTAGGGAGACAAGACACGATGGATTTTAAAGCCATGTAAAATTCTATGGACGATTTAGAGTCTATATGAATACAATGTACATTATGAGGTCTGTAAATGGCTCTAAGTAGTCGCTCAACTTGATCCAAATCCTTAAAAACCAAAATTCCGAACGCTATTGGGAAATCTTTTTCCTCTTGTGAACTGCTGTCTGTTATATACCCCATTTGTGAAGTAAATTTATCACAGTCTTTGGTTACATCGGCGTAAAAATCGTTCGACAAAAATTTTCTTTTCAATTCTTTTTTCTTTATTTCTTCGACAAAATGTTTATCAGATTTTTTTATCAGGGTATTACAAACTTCTTCAAATTTTAATCCCGTTTCATTGAAGGATTTCAGCCTAATAGTGCCCGGAACCTCAGAAATATTATGTCGAGCACCTTTCTGATAACCGTCAAAGCGTTGAAAATTGTCAAACTTGATAAAACCTTGTTTTGTGTCCAGGAGTTGGACTACATTGGAAGTAAATATATTCAGAGTCGCATAATACGTGACACAAACTAAAACCAGAAGTATCAAACCAAAACTCTTTTTCCATTTTCTGGCAAAACTTAGCGTCCATGGTGTAGACATCATGTGTGTAATCGTGAACCAGAGTCTGGAAAAGAAAGTGAAACGGTGCTTACGTACTACGTCTTTGAAGTCAGTTATACACAGTGTCAAGGCAACGGTGCCACTTCAGCAACGTTATGTGATATTCAGAGTTCTAAACGTCATTGTTAACCTTTGAAATAAACCTAAATAAAATTTTATAATCATCATCATCATCATCATCATCATTCTTGATAGATTTAATATCAAAAGGCATTATCATCATTATGTATGGAACTAAATATCAAATCGTATCATCATAATCAATATCATCATCATTGACATAATTATCATTAAATAAATATCAACTAAATACCCTCGACATCATCAAAATCAGAAGTCATTATCATCATGACGTATGAAACTTAGTATCAAAAGTCATCATCACCACCATCATCTTAATCATCATTAAATAAAAAGTACAAAAAAGTCATTATCATCGTCAGTATCATGAAGTATGAATGTAAGTATCATTAATCATCATCATCATTATCATCATTATCATCATGTATGAAACTTTAATAAAATATCATCATCATTATGTATTAAACTTATTAACTTACCGTATAATTAATATATTTAGAGACATAATTATTGCTGGTAAGAGATTATGTATTTCTAGCACATCCTTCCCGGCTTAAAGCATACATTTAATTTACTGTCCGACTTAAAGAATAAAAATCTAAAAAACAAATTTACGGTCCTTTCGAAGGTATAAAAACTTGTTTACTCACCTTCCTGATTTCAGACATAAAATACGAGTTTTCTTGCCGTCCTGCTCGAAACAAGAAATGACCAACTGCCAACAAGGAAATGGAAAAATGGTGATTGTAAATTATAATTTAATCTATTGTCATATTGATATTCAATTTCTAGAACATGTTAAAGTGAATAGGTAGATAAAATCTATTTTTATAACTGGGCTGTCGTGAGATAAGTTAGTTTTACCCTATTGATATGAAACACTCAACTAGGATTTCATATTGAGGGTCCTGTAAATTTTATCCTTCATGGCATGTTCACGTGTTAATTTGAAGTGTACATTTTTACTTTGCTCTTAACGATTTTGGATTTCATTGTTCACCCACGTGAGATGGTTAGTTTTACCCTACTGGTAGGGAAAACTCAACTCGGATTTAGTATTGAAATTATCATTAATTATCTAAGAAATTGTTTTGTTTATGGCAATCTGTTTTATTTTGAGTGTGAATTAGCCCATTTATTATGTGACCAGAGCCAGTTCTTAATTCTTAATAAACTAAGTAACGTCTCTTTAAGAATCCGTTCGAATAAAGAGTTATGTGTAAACCATTGTTAAATGTTGTTATTGGTATTTCAGTCAGCCCCTTGAGCTTAATGTTGTCTTTCAAAGTATACTTGTTGTTAATTGTTTCTTGTCACAAACAGAGTGGAAAAGAAAGGTCTTTTCTCGCGATATAACGACTCGTTTAATAGTCGATGAAAAACACTACCTAACGTAAAAACAGAGCGACTCGTTCAATAGGCGAAACAATAAAAACACTACGTAACGTTAGAACAGAGTGACTCGTTCGGTAGACAAAACAATAAAACACTACGTAACGTTACAACAGAGCGACTCGTTCAGTTGGCAAAACCGTAAAAACGGTATCTAACGTTACGACAGAGCGACTCGTTCAGTAGGCAAAACTACTAAAACGTGAAGTATTTGGCTAATACAAGTAGGACATCGTGAGTTCACACACGTAAATCGATATACGTCAATACCAGAAATGTTTCATATACATAAATATCACGCAATACACCTCTTTACACTAATCTGTACTTTTCAAACGTAAGACTTCTATAAAATTTCATGTTAAAGTTGATTTCTCCGTTCAATTCTTTGTTTATTTTTCTGCGGTACCACAATTCTAAACAGTCATACGCCAAAGGCTCAAACTCGTAATGGAATTTATTAGCAAATAACTGAGGTGTTGAAGTAAGTAATGGTAAATCTGCCATTCCAAAAATATAAAAATTTTGTGATAAAGATGACATAATTCCGAGCCGTACCAAACCTTATGATATTATGAGACTGACGATACTCATTTACAAAGGTATAAAGGTGTCTCTGATTGTCAGAAGTGGCGCGCATTGGCTGTTGTTCATATAGCTTGAAACGCCATCAGTATGAGACCGTGATATCAATCTCCTTAGAAAGTGAATAACCCGAGAGAGGTTAATCGATATACGTCAATACCAGAAATGTTTCATATACATAAATAAACGCAATACACCTCTTTACACTAATCTGTACTTTTAAAACGTAAGACTTCTATAAAATTTCATGTTAAAGTTGATTTCTCCGTTCAATTCTTTGTTTATTTTTCTGCGGTACCACAATTCTAAACAGTCATACGCCAAAGGCTCAAACTCGTAATGGAATTTATTAGCAAATAACTGAGGTGTTGAAGTAAGTAATGGTAAATCTGCCATTCCAAAAATATAAAAATTTTGTGATAAAGATGACATAATTCCGAGCCGTACCAAACCTTGTATCGGCTTAACTCTAGTCTTCTTTTGTCTTCGATATTTCCTGGAATGAGATTTTACCTTCAACATAAGGTCCATCGTCTCTTCGCCACAACCAAAATTTATACCGTGTTTCACGTCAGCAGGTAAATCTCGCAGTGAAGATCAAGGTAATGAATATTCATTATGTCACGTGATGGTGATGAATGGTAACCTGTGTTGAAGTCATAACTTTGTTTAAAGAAATGCAGCATATTCAGGCAAATGACAATGAAATGAATGGAGTTTTTTTACGTCCTACATTTCTACACCTAATGGGCTAATGAAGACGGGCAACGCCTTGCAGTGGAGAATGATGGAAATTTATCCAGAACAGCGGCAATGTTCCATTCGAAAGTCTAGAGGCTATTCATATCAGGACCTCCAACCTGCAAATCATCATTGTTTTATAATAATCTCATCATAATATTGTTTCGTTATTAACTTTCGTCGGTCTTCATTGGAATCTAAAGAGATTTATACTAAGAACGTTCATTTCCACCAATCACAGCGTGTCGGCTTGTCTAAATATCTACTATGAATTGTGGGATAGCGAAACCCCAAGAGCAATATGACCAATGATATTATGAGACTGACGATACTCATTTACAAAGGTATAAAGGTGTCTCTGATTGTCAGAAGTGGCGCGCATTGGCTGTTGTTCATATAGCTTGAAACGCCATCAGTATGAGACCGTGATATCAATCTCCTTAGAAAGTGAATAACCCAAGAGAGGTTAATCGATATACGTCAATACCAGAAATGTTTCATATACATAAATATCACATAATTTCTTTGAAGATAAATCGAAACTGATTTAGAATTGTAACATGAGCTCAGTTTTTATTAATTTCCAACTGTCTTTAATATCAAGTTTATGTGGGCGTATATTGCCGTCGCCACGTTCCCTCCGTCCGAACTGAATACAGGACAGTTTTATAAAAGTGGACGAATCAATACAGGGCAATTTTATAAGTGGACTACTGAATACAGGACAGGTTTATAAGTGGACGACTGAATACAGGACAGTTTTATAAGTGGACCACTGAATACAGGACAGTTTTATTAGTGGACCACTGAATACAGGACAGTTTTATTAGTGGACGACTGAATACAGGACAGTTTTATAAGTGGACGACTGAATACAGGACAGTTTTATAAGGAGACGACTGAATACAGGACAGTTTCATAAAAGTGGACGACTGAATACAGGACAGTTTTATAAGTGAACGACTGAATACAGGACAGTTTTATAAGTGGTCGACTGAATACAGGACAGTTTTATAAGTGAACGACTGAATACAGGACAGTTTTATAAGTGAACGACTGAATACGGGACAGTTTTATAAAAGTGGACGACTGAATACAGGACAGTTTTATAAGTGGACGACTGAATACAGGACAGCTTTATCAATGTGGACGACTGAATACAGGACAGTTTCATAAAATGGGCAACAGCTGAGCTCAAGTGTGAGTGGAAATCGACAGTACATGTTATCAGAGAAATATAGAAAACACTTACATACGTGTTTGGCCAAGTATATTGTTAGCTCCCTGATAGGATTTCAGTATCTTGACTAATTCATAATTAGTTTTTAACGGAAATTCTTGTCCTGTTAAGTTGATGTAATAACGCCATTTTGTTTTATGGGCGTATAGTTCTCTTAGGCACACGATTTCTGGCTCTAAAACTGTAAACGTTCCCCAGCGGACGTCCACGTGTTTGGAGGCGATCCACACATTAGGGAGACAAGACACGATGGATTTTAAAGCCATGTAAAATTCTATGGACGATTTAGAGTCTATATGAATACAATGTACATTATGAGGTCTGTAAATGGCTCTAAGTAGTCGCTCAACTTGATCCAAATCCTTAAAAACCAAAATTCCGAACGCTATTGGGAAATCTTTTTCCTCTTGTGAACTGCTGTCTGTTATATATCCCATTTGTGAAGTAAATTTATCACAGTCTTTGGTTACATTGGAATAAAACTCGTTCGACAAAATTTTTCTTTTTAATATTTTATCCTTTATTTTTTCGACAAACTTTAAATCAATCTGTTTCATCAAAGTATCACAAACTTGTTCAAATTTTAATCCACTTTCTTCAAACGATCCAAGTCTCACAAGATCTCGTAGCTCAGAAACATTCTTCTGTTTTCCGACAACACGTTAAAAAGGATCAAAATGGGTCGCATAGAGATTTGCAAACAAACTAGGGGTTTGAAAACTAAAAAAATTCATCGTCGCATAAAAAATTACACAGATTAAAACAATAAACATCAGATCAAAACCCCTTTTCCATTTTCTAGAAATAAAATTCGTTTTCTGATGAAAAATATTATATCTTCATCTTCACTATGCATGCAATAAAATATTAAATCGTATCGTCTTTATCATCATAGTGCATCTAACTCAATATCAAATGTCGACATCATTATCATCATCATTAAGTATAAAATGAAATATTAAATAAATCGGATCTTCATTATCATCGTCATCAAAATTATGCATGAAATTAGATATTAAATCGTATTGCCATTATCATCGACATCAAAATTATGAATGAAATGAAATATTAAATCGTATCGTCATTATTTATGCATGAAATGAAATATTACATCGTATCGTCATTATCGTCATTATTATGCATGAAATGAAATATTAAATCGTATCGTCATTATCGTCATTATTATGCATGAAATGAAATATTAAATCGTATCGTCATTATCGTCATTTATCGTCTTTATTATGCATGAAATGAAATATCAGTTAATATCGTCATTACCAAAATAATGTATGAAATAAAAACTTAATTAATGTCGCCATTATCATCATCATTATGACTATCATGTATAAAGCATTTTTAAACATTTTTATCATTATCATCATACATTAAACTGATTATTGAAAGTGATTTAATTATCACCATAACGTATGAAAGAAAAATATTACTTCGTATCGTCATCATCATCATAATCATTTCATTGGCCTCAGTATTATCATCATCATCATAAACTTACCGTACGATTAATCTATTCCAATGCATGATAAGAGAAATTGTTTGTTTTCCAAACTCACTAAAATCATTCCCAACTGCAGACAGCAAAGATAAAATCCTACGTTTCTTGCTCTCTGACTGAGAATGAAATTGATAAATTGCAATAAATCGATACGTCGATAGTAAGTAGGAACAGTTGCGCAAGCTGTGATCACCCAAGTCAATATTTCCTTGCCTTTTAATCTAGCAGTCCGGGGGGTCGATTACATCGTGCGCGGACATTACGCACCCAGATAATTCCCGCCCGGACACTTCCCGCCCAGCCAATTGCCATCAGGACATTTCGCACCAGGACTATTCACATCAGCACAACTTCCACCCGAGACATTTCGCACCCGGGCACTTTGCACCCTGGACAAATTCCACCTAGGACAATTTCCCACCGCGACATTTCGCATCCGGGCACTTTGCACCCAGGACAAATTCCACCTAGGAAAACTTCCACCCGAGACATTTCACACCCGGATACTTCACACCAGGACGATTCACATCCAGGAAAACTACCATCCGGAAATTTCGCACCCGGGCAGTTCGCACCCAATTTTTGCTCCCATTATAAAAATATTAAAAACAGAGGGCATGAATTGATAGAAGAAGAAAAAAGTTATGATTGTGGTAAATATTTGATGCGAAGAGCTTGTAATGGCTCTTTGGTGGCGTACATGTTTACTAACTAAATTGTTACTGTTTTCAGAATTTATCTTCAATATAGGCCTATGCCCTGTGCTATATTTTGTTTATTCGTCGGAAAAAAAAGTTCAAAGGATAAAGGAAAGTGAAATGTGCAGTATCCGTTTCTTCGTAGCCTTCTTCGCGGCCTTCTTCGCAGGGTTCTTCCAGGCAAGATGCAGGGTTCTTCGATCCTTTTTTAACGGTAAGTGTCACGAATATTCAGAGTTCCAAATTTTCAAGCCGGGGAAATCGTGCATGGAATTCAATAATAAGAATGATTAAATTCAATTAAAATATAATTGCAACTTATGACTCCGACACATAATTTCAAAAAATAGATTTGATTCTTTAATGAGAATTCAATAGTAATTACTTAACTATTAGAGACTATACAGATTTATAGTTTAATCTTCATTGTGCCTAAGAAAGCGTTTTTCCTTTATGTTAAATGTATTTTGGTGTGTAAAGAGGGACACTCTTTTGAAATAAACGTTAATTTCAATCTTTGAGATTGATTTCAGGTTTATTTTTAAAGTCTCAGCATAGTCAAAGCAGATTTTGCAAATTTGAAAAGTAGATAAATTCTCGCCAAAAGGTCCCAAACGGCAGCCAGTCATACTTTGAGGCAGATTATGGCCCATTTTAATACTTTTCGTTAAAACCCCATTGCACACAGTTAGTGTAAGAGATATTGGAGCGTAGTCACTTAGCAAAACTAATACCCTGAGGCCCGTTCCAGTAAAATTCGTAGGTACAAAATTATGCGGAACTTCCATAGATACCATAGCTTACCATGGCAACTACGCATGATTTTGTACTTACGAATTTTATTAGAATGGACCCCTTGTAGCATTGTTGTTTGTGTGAGAGACAGGAATGCGGTTCTTATGGGTGGAAATTGTCATGGGTGCTCTCTGTTTTTAATTTTTATAATGGGAGCAAAAATTGGGCGCGAACTGCCCGGGTGCGAAATTTCCGGATGGCAGTTTTCCTGGATGTGAATCGTCCTGGTGTGAAGTATCCGGATGTGAAGTGTCTCGGGTGGAAGTTTTCCTAGGTGGAATTTGTCCTGGGTGCAAAGTGCCCGGGTGCGAAATGTCGCGGTGGGAAATTGACCTAGGTGGAATTTGTCCTGGGTGCAAAGTGCCCGGGTGCGAAATGTCTAGGGTGGAAGTTGTCCTGATGTGAATAGTCCTGGTGCGAAATGTCCTGATGGCAATTGGCTGGGCGGGAAGTGTCCGGGCGGGAATTATCTGGGTGCGTAATGCATTACTAACGTCCGGGGGGTCGATTACATGCATAGATTCACACTGGTAAAAGGTAATTTAACCAATACCTAAGTACTTAACTAATGTCGGGGTGCAGAGAAGTGAATAAAAAAGAATCAATTTACTCTTTAAATTCGGTTTGTAAACCCGGGTCCACGTGACCGACACCTGTGCAAAGTTGTCCCGGTGTTCGCCAAAAGCAGAACATAAAACAAAATACACATTTGGCCTGGTGATGTGACACAAATAAATGATTACTATGACGGATGTCGTTTATGACCATGATCATGTTTTTTTCTCCCAAACCACCTCCCAGTCCCATGGTATATCACCTCGACTTCCTACCATATTTTCGGAGGTAATTTTCAATTTAATGATTACTAATATATTCATACAATTAAGCAAACGAATTTACATATTGAAAATAAAATCGAAATTATCAATGAAACTTAGTCTGGTTTCCAACTTTTGACGAATGACTTCTTAAAGGGGAATATCCTAAAATTCAACACAGGTGGCATTTCCATTTCCACCTCCCCTAATCCTCCAGGTACTATTCTGATATTGAAGCATAGATGCTACATCTCAAGATCCCCCTATCAGTAAAGGAAATAGCCGTTTAAATATTGTCAAAGATCATTATTCTTACAAATGGCTTCTCCTTTTCTTCAATATACAAGAAAATCATCTCAATTAAAAGATTTTATTGTCGACATCTCGATATAACTGTCACCCACAATAATTCTGTATATTTTAACTGATAAGCTCAACAACGAGTTTACTCCATCATAATAACATTAACAGTTCTGTAGCTCTAGTGCCACTGTCCTGTCAAAATGTCCATCATTGTACACTGCATGGTGTTCCCTGTCTTTATTAGCTCGATCAGGTGCTGCAAAGTAGGGCGTAAAACTCTAAATGATCATAACAAACTTCGGTAGTTCCGATATGTTTACATTTTATGAATCATTCATTTTTATTAGCACAGTTACTTCCCTTGGCGTGAAATCGGTTCAATAGTTTGTTGTGTGTGTTTTTTTTTTTTTAATTTTTCTTTAAATGTAGATTCATTGAAGTCGCTTTTTTAATCAAATGAGCCAGATACATCTAATTCTGATTAAGGTTGGGACACGTTGAATGTTTTCAGGGTTCATAGAGCACTTTGCCTCAAAAATTCAAAGACTTTTCAAGGACTCTGGGCTTTGAAATTCAAGGACTTTTCAAGGATATTAGTCTGACAGAATACACATGTACTGAACTTCTGAACTGTGAAATCAATAAAGATAGTTAATATTTGTCAATGGGGTTAATGATAAAAATATACACAATTTGACTCTACTCAAAATTCAAGGACTTTTCAAGAGAAAATGGGTTTTTTATGGTGTTTTCAAAGACTTTTTTTGAAATCAAGGTTTTTCAAGGCAACGGACGGAATTCAAGGGTTTTTCAAAACTGTGCGAACCCTGCTTTTTATTATTATTATTATTTGTTCACCATTGCTTAAAACTAGGTCACAATACACTTCAAGGGAAGTAACTCGTCTCAAACATTATTTGTTAAGTCAAAGTCGGTCGTCGTGAGAATCAATTCTTATCTTATCTCGAAGGAAATCCGACGTATCGGAAGGAAACTTAATCATGCCATGGGTCTGTTCAGAATTATTAAGAGTCTTCGTGGGTAGCAATGTCCATCTGGTATTTACTAGGTTTGTCAACTTGATATCTGTTTCAGAGAGTTCACATAGCCAATGATATTTAGGTTGGTAAACTATGCAGAGGTTATAATGATTACTGTTCTATTTGGGTTTATTTATAATAGAGTTCAAGTTACAAATAACGTTTTATTTGGAATCGGGCATGTCAACTCAGCAGCATTTTCAGAGAGTCTACAAAGCTAATAATGTTTTTTAGTGTTAAGGTTCCTAAACTAAGTATCCCTTCAAGATCTAGTAATGATTGCTATATATTTGGGATTATCTATAACAGAGTTCACTACATTGTATATGGAATTGGGCCTTTCAACACAGCATCATTTAATAATGTTAAATTGTGTAATATATTGACTATAACGAATGAGATACCGCATGAAAAATGGCTAAAGTGAAGTTCGATGTAAATAGGAAGTAAGCGGCCAGTCGGAAACGATGATTAATAAGAGACTATATATATAGGGTTATTACGTGCTAGTTAGAGTAATATATCATATAAACAGGATCTTCAATATGGCAGGTCGGTCTTAACTTTACCAGTATTAGTTGATAATTTCGAAGCTAAAGGAATAGACTGATTGGGTTAGTGAGGGCGAGGGCAATCTCACGTTGTATGCTATGAGAGATAATGTACCATAATCATACTCATTTTCAACGATCGAGGGATCTTTCACGTACATAGCCTGGGTTAGTGTGGGCAACAGCAAATACTGTACAATGAAGGAAGTATAGGCAGTATAGCCCATTTTTGCGATTTTTCACTGACGAGACAATTTTCAAGTGCCTTTAACTGGCGGTTAAAGTTCCACCAAAATGACTAAACGCTTTTTCCAGCCCCACCAAAGACAATGGGAAACTATGTTAAGAAAATGACCATAAAGGGGACGATTATGTTAATCCATCACCACAATTGAAAGTCGTATAAATTCTCTGCGTCAAGTTCATGTTATATGATTTTTCAGGTATTATTGGATGCATTGTTGTGTTTACAGCAACCTTTTTACTACCCAGTCTAGTTGTAACATCCTCGTGTCACCCGCGAATCGTTACTTGTAGATGTGGAAAAACGACAGTGGATATTCATATTAAAAGGTAATTTTCAATTTGACTCGAGATGCAGTGGCGTTTCTAGGAAACATTAGGTTAGTGGACCGAGCAGGTGCCACTGGCTTGGTCCACATTTCTTGGAAATAAGATACCGAACAGTGGGATACAAAATCATATTCATTTCATTAGTTTACAGAACAGTAGGATATAAAACTCTTTTTCATTTCATTAGTCCAATAAGATACAGAACAGTAGGATACAAAATCATATTCATTTCATTAGTTTACAGAACAGTAGGATATAAAACTCTTTTTCATTTCATTAGTCCAATAAGATACAGAACAGTAGGATACAAAATCATATTCATTTCATTTGTTTACAGAACAGTAGGATATAAAACTCTTTTTCGTTTCAATAGTTCAATAATATACAGAACAGTTGGGTATAAAACTCCATTTCATTTCATTAGTCCAATAAGATACAGAACAGTAGGATATAAAACTCCATTTCATTTCATTAGTCCAATAAGATACAGAACAGTAGGATATAAAACTCCATTTCATTGAATTAGTACAATAAGATACAGAACATCAGGATATAAAACTCCATTTTATTTCATTAGTACAATAAGATACAGAACAGTAGGATATAAAACTCCATTTCATTTCATTAGTCCAATAAGATACAGAACAGTAGGATATAAAACTCCATTTCATTTCATTAGTCCAATAAGATACAGAACAGTAGGATATAAAACTCCATTTCATTTCATTAGTCCAATAAGATACAGAACAGTAGGATATAAAACTCCATTTCATTTCATTAGTCCAATAATATACAGAACATCAGGATATAAAACTCCATTTCATTTCATTAGTACAATAAGATACAGAACAGAAGGATATAAAACTCCATTTCATTTCATTAGTCCAATAAGATACAGAACATCAGGATATAAATCCTTTCCACGTAAAACGCAATTTTATTTATAGGTGTATGAAGATAACTGCATGGGGGGCAACCTGTAAACCGTGTGAAAAATACAGAAAGTCTCAACTGTGTGCCAAATATCGACATTGTGTTCATTGTGATGCTGATGGATGTTTGAAATGCAAGAAAGGCTGGTATGGAACATTTTGTAGAGAAGGTGAATGTTCCTCTTGTTTCCAAATGACATACCACGTCTGTGTTTTATTGGAGCAGATTACTCCCAATTTAACGACGTAGGCCGTACATGTTGTTAGCGTAGCGATAAGCGAACACAACGAGGGTCCTGTTTAACCAGTTAAGTTGAATGGTAACGCATTCCCATCATTCAGATCTACGAACTGATCTAGATATCTGAACATGAGCCGCTGGTGGTAATTGCGACTTCTCAGTTGTTGCTTGTTGTGACTGAACTGGATTAGTGGGGACCCATTGATTGGTCCTCCTCACTCAGGAGAACTTTCAGCATATGCCCTCCTTCATTTACTTAAGAGGGTGGTGCCTCCTTAGGGTGGGAACCCGTGGACTTGCTGGTTCAACAAGTCCCTATGTATTTTATATATCATGCCTCCAGAAATTCCTTTTTTTGTTGGTAGAATGTCGGTGTGAAAACGGAGGAAGTTGTGATCACCATGGTGACTGTCAGTGTTTACCAGGTTATATTGGAGGATATTGCCAAACCAAAATTTGTAAGTTGACCACACCGCTGCATTGTGAAAAGAAATTTGAGAGTAGACATTCTCCACCTCCTACCAGTAAAAACCACTGTCGTCCTAGGTATCAGACTTCATATTTGTTGATAGCTATCAGCGGCAAATTATGAGATCAAGCGCAGAAAAGTAGGATATTAAACTCCAATGCAGTCTTTATTAGTGTACTGAAATCTTTAGCACCGATAGTTTATGCTTTCAATGAATACCAGATCTTAATTTTCTTTGAAAAAATAACAATATCCACAAGGTGTTAACAGTCATAATGAGCTTTTATGCCCTAAAAAACTATTGATATAAACGGTACACTTTACTCCAATTTTTAGTTACATCCCACATAATGAAGGACAAACACCTTCCTCACCCTTCTCCCTCTTAGCTATTTCAGTAAAACACTGTAGAGGCCCCGGTATCCCTGCAGATGGCGAGGTAAAGCAGGTTATAGGGCATCCCCCCTCCAATTACATTTGGTATCCAGTACCTGAGAACGACCCACCTCCCCCATATAGCTACAACTCCACCTCAATCCTAAGCTGTCTTACCGTACCTCGTATTTCAGTAAAAGATTGTGGAAGTCCCAATATTCCCGTGTATGGTGAAGTCATACTGACCAATACAACTGAAGGTTCTATAGCCAGTTTTAAATGTCCACCTAATTTTCTATTAATTGGTCAAGTCAACCAGACCTGTTTAGACACAGGACAGTGGTCCGGGAAGGCACCAGTATGTGGTAGGTCAAATAAACTTGTTCAATTCTGACTGGATCTATATGGTACATCTGGAGCCCGACATATAGCTACATTTTTTTCCGATCAGCCAACGAATATCGCGTTTTGAACCATTCTGCATTATCAGAGAATTTAAATATACAATGTTGATGAATATAAAATGGGCGTCTCTTTCAAAGAGTCTGAAAAGCTTATGGCGTGTATTCCGTATTTGGGTTTGACAACTTGACAATATTAATTGGGTATGTCTATTTCAGAATATTCTTGTCCAGTTCCGAAAGTGTCCAGTCATCTTGTGGTCCAGCCAGAGCCAGTAAAACATATGTCTGATGACTATGTTATCAGTACGTACCATGTTTTATACAGTCAGTATTGTTAAAAACTGCGAAAATGACCTGTCGTAGTGTTTGAACTATTTCGGAAATTCAGAAATGCTTTTGATTGACAAATGAAAACAGACGTAAAGCTCCTTTTTTTTCTTAAATATCAGATGTGGAGTTAATACGACAAGTCAGGTTTAGTTGTGAGGAAGATTATGAAATACAAGGGAGACAACTACTTTATTGTTTACCAGACGGCACGTGGGATTCATCTCCACCAATTTGTGGTAACTATCAACCTCGTTTATGTTTTTCTTGTCGCTTGTCTGTTTATATTACGAATGGAATAACAACGTCTTAGAAGTAGCTTGTGGACCAGGATTCAAACTGGCCAAATCACTTTTCAGAATCGGACATCTCCCACGTCACGACTTTGTTACACTGTCCGATAACTCTTTTCTTCTTTCTGATACCAATGGATGTGACCTGACCTCGGTCCTTATATCGTATAGGCCTACTTCCAATTAATCCTTCTGTTGTACTTCAGTCAGAAAATGTAAACCACCACCCCAGGTACGTGATGGAGAAGTCTTAAAAGGTAACTTACGGTCTCTGGAAGGTGATACCATTGAGTACCGTTGCCATGACAACTTTAGAATTGAGGATCATTCGACATTAACTTGTATGAATGGGTCCTGGGACTCCACACCGCCTCGCTGTGGTGAGTGGAATTTTTCAACTTTTTTTTTCACGTGTCATTTACCTTTATACAAAGATCACAAGGATTGGAATTCTGTCTACCAGCTGGTCCTTGGCCCAACCGCCCGAGCAATGACATTACAATGATTACAGCTTTGAATCTCGAGCATCCCAGCAGGTTCTCGGTCAGATCTCTTGGCAATTATTTTACAAGGTTAACAACTTAGGTCGGCCGGGGTCCACATGAGATCTTCTTCTCAAGGACCTTTTTACAGATTACCTTTACTCATGCAGTTGGGTAGGCAGTGAGGAAGGATGACTTATTCAGTACCCATTTACAGTTGGGTAGACTAGAATTATGAGGAAAGATGACTTATTCATTACCCATTTACAGCTGGGGCGACTGGAATTATGAGGAAAGATGACTTATTTAGTACCCATTTACAGTTGGGGCGACTGGAATTATGAGGAAAGATGACTTATTTAGTACCCATTTACAGTTGGGTAGACTTGAATTAAGAGGAAGGATGACTTATTTAGTACCCATTTACAGTTGGGTAGACTAGAATTATGAGGAAAGATGACTTATTCAGTACCCATTTACAGTTGGGTAGACTAGAATTGTGAGGAAGGATGACTTATTACCAATGAAGCTGCTACGCACTTTATTTAATTAACCCAATCAGACGCAAGACTCGGGCGTAAAACTCTTGTTCTATATCTAATTCCAGTGCCAAAGATTCAGTGCGATCAGCTGGAAGCAGAGAACGGACATATTACATACAGTGACAATGACAGAATGGTGGGGTCGGAGGCAATCTTGAGGTGTTACTCGGGCTATATTAAAAGCTCTAGTGACGACTACAAGGTGTGTGGACAGGATGGACAATGGAAAGGAGAAAAATTCGAGTAAGGGTCATTTTCGAAATTCTGAATCCTGTTTTTGTGTCTATGGTTTTTAAGCAATCATTTTCAATATGCGACCACTATAAAGTCCCCCCTACAACTTTCCAATATTATTAACGACTGGTTAGCCGGGACCGTGTCAATTCCGTTGAGAAACAGATTTCATGGACATGTCTCGAGGTCTGATGAAAAGCTAGAGGTGTGTCAAAGTCTGATCGAGACATCTACTTTGTTGATCTTACTTGTTCATATTTTTATATTTGACCCCAGATGTGTTGAAAAAGAAGAAGAAGTAATGTTGTGTGATGAACATGATGGTCCAGAGCATGGTGGAGTTGACGAGTGGTCAGAAAGGTTGGTTACTACACCACGGCATTTCCTAGTAGTCTTCATTGAAAGAGCTATCTAAAAGCTATTGCAGCGTTACCAATATACAATATATCCATAGTTTTATAGTTCAAAACGTGGACACATCTCGGACTGTAATGGCAGCAGATGACGTTGTTCTTCCAGAAGATCGGAACAGTAATGGAGTCGACCAGATGTTGTACCGTTTCTTGATCGTGGAGACGTGTCTGTCAGTCGGATTCATTAGCTCAAATTAAACATGATATGCACGACTTAAAACTCCACCTTCCTTCTAAAGCTCAATGTAATTTTATTTCATTCCCCGTGCTTTTTTTTACTCCTTTTCGTTGAGTTTTTATAAGTTAATATTTCTTAAAGTATGTCTGATACAATGAGTGCTGTCGTATTCTCGAAACGAACTTAGCGCTAGGATATCATAGAAACAGTGTTAGAAGTTAAGACCCTAGGATATCCTAGAAACAGTGTTAGAAGTCAAGACCTGGGGATATCCTACCGCTAAGATCGTTTCGGGAATACGCGGCCTGATCTGCTCCAAAAAGGGATCAAACTTATTCAGTCCCATGTATTTCCCTGTGGCTCCACAAGACGAGTTTGTTCTCGTTCTACTTGGTGCTTCATCCTCGTTAGTCGATTACGATTAAGAAACTTAAGGCGTTAAACTCCATTCCGTTTCTTTCAGTCACTATGAATATATATGTGAAGAGGGATATTTTATCTCTGGCGAAACTCAGAATTATTGTATCGATGGGGAATGGATTCATGACATTCCAAAATGTGTTCAAAGTATGTTTTAAACCATTGTTCTCATTATTTCTGAGTGAGCTTTGGGGGGGGGGGGGGGGGGGGGGGGGGGGGGGGGGGGAAAAAAAACCAAAAAATTTTTTTTTAAAGGGGGTTTTAAAAAAATTTAAAAAAGGGGGTTTTTTTTTTAAAAAAAGGGTTTAAAAGTTTTTTTTAAC
>NW_008709504.1:279883-321203 GCF_000327385.1 Lottia gigantea
GGGGGGGGGGGGGGGGATAGCAGATGATATTATGTTAAATGGGGATCTTAAAGATATACGAGAACAGGCGTTTCTTTCTGACAGAATGCGTTCAAAGTATGTTTTAAACCACTAACTTGGAGAAGGGTTGAGTAATAGTCTATTTACCAGGATCCTAGAGAAATAAAAGGACCGACAGTGTTCACTATGTACGGTATAAAAATTTCTTTTTGTCTTCAGGAACTACCTGTAAAGCTGTTGATAAACCAGATGGTTGTTCGGTATGTTTTGGTGACGATTGGTAAGTCTGTTTATCTTATGAAGTTTTCTGTGGTCCTTGTGTTGATCCAGTTGAAATATTGTATTAGTCCAATTGGATACAGTACAGTTCATCGTAAAATTCTAATTCATTTTATTAGTCCAATAAGTTGCCAAAGCTTGTTCGGTACTCAATAGACGAAATGAAGGACTGAAGGCTGCAAAACAAGAAGATGGGTTGCCACTTATCTCGAAGCTATACCAATATATAATATATTCATATTTTTGCAGTTCAAAACTTAGACACGCCTCTGACTGTTTAATGACAGCAGGTGACATCGTTCTTCCAGAAGATCGTTTCATGGTCGGAACGGTAATGGAGTTCCGATACGACCGGATGTTGTTCCAGCTTTTTGGATCGCGTAGACGTGTTTGTCAGTCGGATGGAGTTTGGTCCGGTAGAACAACAACCTGCGTACCACGTAAGTTGTTCAGGTTGTAAGCTTTTTGGCTGAAATATATTCAACAGTTTCAACAGCTGGTCGAACATAATTACATCGTTTTAACAACCGACAGTTATTAACCCAATCAAGAGAAGATTTCAGTTCTCCGCCCAATACACTTACTACTTCAAAGAATTAAGTGAATACTTTTTTCAGGGTGTGGTATTCATTCCTTTACGCGGAAGATCGGCGTTACGCCGAGAATTCGCATGGGCCTTCCGACCAGTGACGGAAAATGGCCCTGGCAGGTCGGGATAATATGGGATCAAGATAACCTAAGGCTTCAATGCGGTGGATCGTTGATATCTGAAGATATGGTTTTAACTGCTGCTCATTGCGTCGAAAGTGCGAGTGGTAAGTTGGTATTGCTAATCAATATTTCAATAGTTCAAATCTAGGAACGGTCGTCGACAAAGCGATATGTCGTATCTCGTATATTTCTAGCTATAGTTGTGAAGGCTTAAAGTGTTCAGAATACGCCATTACCAAAGATCTTGAATCCTTAAAGCTAAATTCTTGTCTTACAACAGTTGACCACACCCCGACATCGCCCCGGGGGTGGGGGGGGGGGGAAGAATATAATTACAACATCATATACTGTGAGTTCATTGTGGAACATTATCAAAGACTACATAGTTGATAGCTTTAAGTATCCTATCCCTGCTGTTATTAATGGGGGCAAATGATAGTAGATATGTATGAGAATTATCACAACAGGTGATAGAAACCAAGCTACATAAACTAAGGGTACTTGAGGGGGGATTTTGTTATCACCATTTTAGGTGTAAAGAAAGCAGAAGAAATAATGGTCCATGTTGGAACAGTGAGTTTGACAGGGAAGCACAGACAGTTAGTTAAGGTATGTAGATACATCATTGCTGTGGATGAAGTCGCAAATTCTACGGTCGACATGACGATACCATTAACAATAATAAGCGTAATAAATCTGTGACTACTACTATACTATCATTGCTCCAGATTTGTCATGCTTCGACATTTTCAGTTGCTGGAATTGTTTTGCATGTGTTGATTTTTATTCTATGGTCGACATCACGATATCATTAACAGCGTAGTAAATCTATGGATATCATTATTTACTCACAGGTTGATTCGCTTTCTGATTTTCATATCAACTACGATCTACTTATTGAACATATTGAAAATTCAAATAAAGTTACCTTCCTTAAGCTGGGAATGGCCTACTTTAAAATCAAACATAAAGTAAAAGTTGCCTCCCTTGAACTAAACCATGTAAAGAATAATTTACAAAGTAACATCTTAATTTTGTGTTTTGTGCCCCAAATAAGGCTGCAAATGATAAAGAAAATATTTAGACACGTTTCTCTCTTTCTGTCTACCTAGCTCTGCGGTAATTAGGATCCGAGGAACCTAAGTCATTCGTCCATTCTTTCTGTTCCTCATCAAGTGTGTTGTGTCACTTTTTTTGTTTAGGTCAAACGAATAATCAAACACGAGGATTATTTCAACCATGGTTCATTCGACAGCGACATCGCATTGATACAACTACATGATAAGTTGACAATATCAACAACCATAAGACCAGTGTGTTTACCTGACCCTTTAGATAGTGAAGATTATGTTATAAACGATACGAACCTGGACCACATGGTTCCTATGATTCGGAACCTGACCGGAGTAGAGGGCGTAGTTATTGGCTGGGGTTTGACGGAGAACGGTTCATCCCCAGATATATTGAAGATGACCAATGTGAAAATCGCTGACCAGAACGAATGCATTGAATTTTATGAAAGTAAGAGGTTTTTTCTTGGACGCTCCCCCTTGTTGCCCTAATGATACACACATGTGGAGGAAGATGGACGGCGATGGATCTGCTCGTTTATTAAACATAAACCCTATAAACAAAAACAAAATTTTATCTAGACTAGAACGTAACTTGTCGACGACAATTAACATGAATATTATTTTCTTTTTCGTTTTACCCAATGCACTTTAATGCGCAATTCTTTTGAGTCGATCAGTTTAATGGGATTTACTCCCACTTTTTGTTATATCTGTATTTCTAAGCTCTGGTAAGTTCACGACAAGCATCTAAAGAAATTCCTATGTAAGTCGATCCCAATATTTTCAATACTGTATTATTAGGATCCAGTACTAATATGATGAACATCACCGATAAGATGTTGTGTGCAGTGGGGTCGAATCCAACCAAAGCGGATGCCTGCTCTGGTGATTCCGGAGGTCCACTTCTAGTAGAGGGTAAGACTATATTACAGCTTAGATATTTTCAATCACTATATCGATAGCATTAGCAGTGGTCAGTTTTCGACCGGGGTGGTCAACTAAGTATTGTTGCGAGTTTAACTTCTGTTAGGGACAACGGTCGAAAAAAATTGGTTCCGGCTGAAGGAAGATAGAGTTTTAAGGGTAGATAATTTCGAACTTTGATAACGTGCTGTCTTAGTCGGCGATTTTTGTCGCCGGTTAATGTCTTGGGTAAAAATCTCGCGTGTGCCCGTGTTTCCACGACAAGATTATCTACTCCCCGACAAGATTTATAATGTCAAACAACTTCTGAAAGACAGACCACCATCATCCAATCAGATTCATTTTCCTTTCAAGTGCATGCTCCGCACGTGATTATCGACATGGTGGAAAACGTCAAGACTTTAGTCGGCTAAAAAAGTTTCGGACCAAGACCATTCGTGTAACCGCACCTTAAGGTTTATTCTGGTATTTTTGAGTCTATTTACAGGACGAGTAAGTGCGTGTTTAATTTTCTATTAATTCTATATTTCAGATGATTCGGGTAGATGGACTGTTGTTGGTATTGTTAGTTTCGGTCTCTTTAATTGTTCCATGTCGGTCGAAGAGCGGTATGGATTTTATACTCGGGTGGAAAAATTTCTACCATGGATTCATCATCATCTTTGAAAGCATATTAACATCCAAGATAGAAAAGGTATATAGACGGGCATTTTTTTCTAGCTGCCTCTTTCGGTATTTATTGTAATTTTGTATATAATATATGTCGCGCTTAATTCATTTGTAATACACAGAAAGTCGAATAAATCAGAGTTTTTAAAACCGAGAGGGAAATCAATTTTTTGATATTATTCTCATGATGGTTACAACCGTACCATTTTCACAATGTCAAACTATTACGAACTTCGTATTATATCATATACCTGCTATAGCCGCTATTCTTGTATCACGAAATGGAGTCATTTTTCTATTGTACTTTAGCGAATACAGCCAATCAATTCCCTCGATAGAAAGACATCATGGATAATTGTTACAGACTTCTGTCGGCATAAAGCCTATCAAATCGCTGATTTACACGGAAAGGTGATTATTGCAGTCTTGCAATTAAGACGAAATTCGTAAAAGTTTGACATTGTAAAGATGCAACCGAACACGCTTCGAGCTGTTATGGATATGTGCGGTCATGTATCCGGTATAACATCAGTATAACTAAAGACTTGAAACTAATTTCTAAATTTTTATTCGTAATTGGTAGCACCTTGGGATGACAATTTACATTAATAGATAACGATAACCATAACACATATATTGATGACGTAAATATACAAAGATGATGACGTTATACACATGATACGATGACGTTCTACACAAAAAATGATGACAAGATTTATACATTGATGGATGTACAGATGAAAATGAAATGATTTTAAATTACAAATGACCAGATGTAAATCTTTGGTATAGTGGAGGACGGGATAATATGTAGCGTATAGAAATGTTCCTTGGTGAATTGGTCAGTTTGCATTGTGAGGTATTTACATCGAACTTTGACCTGGCACCAGATCCTCTGACATATGGACATACACAAATAACATGAATGGTGGATAACAAATAATAATGAGAAATAACAATAACAATAGATAAGAAAAACTAAGAGCACTACGAAAATAAATAAACTTTTTGATTAATATCACTCAAGAAAGTGTCACTATCACTTTTGGTCACATGACCATAACCCGGAGGTTTGATTGGTGGATTAACTTAGTGACTAACTCTAGCACTTGTCACTTAGGCATCCTTGGTGTCACTTAATTAACGAGTCATTTCTCATCACTAATTAAGATTTGTCACTAATTAGATATTGTCACTTATTAGTACTTATGTCACAAATGAGTCCTCTCTCTTGATTTACTTGTGATGTCATTGTGAATATATAATTTGAACACAATTCGACATCGAACGTTATTCAGAACACCCATGTTCACTAAACACTATTCACTTTCTGTTCACTTCACATCTATTATTTTTTCAGACTTTTCATTTTCAATTTAACTATTTATTTCATTGATGTTTTAGCTGTAAAAGAAAAAAGGAAATAATTATTAAAAACATTCGGAAGTAGAGCAGAAAATTGTAATTCGACATTTCAGACCATCCTTTGGTAATTGGTTGAAGCGATTGAAAAAGAAAATTGAAAAGTAAAATGGCAAAGAAGCAGTCAAATCAATCGAGAAGATAAAAAGAGGTTAATGGGTTAAATGTAAACACTTACCAATGCTTGCAACAAGGATCGTTACTGTGTTTAGGATCTTTACATTTCTCTGGACAGGTCAAGGAACATTTCATGGATCCTTTGCGGCAGGTACAGGTGGCACAGCTACTTAATGAGGAGGTTTTGGGCTGGAATGTTTCACCATCATCGTATTTCTTACCACCGAATATACAAGCTGAAATATAGAGAGAACAATTCATTAGTTATTTGGTACAGAATATCAAAGAGGACCATGAAAGAAAGCATTAACGAGTCAGCAAAAGACCAAGAGAAGTGTCAAGGAAGACCAAGATGCAGTTTTAGAACAGAAGATTTAAAATTTGATACAGAAACGGCCAGCAGGCTTTGAAGAGCAAAAGCCGAACGTATTTTTTTGTCGGCGGAGTTTTCATAAAGAACACTTACAGTCACTTTTCTTTTCTTCGACTATTTCTTCGCCATCAGAATCAGCACAAGTATCACAACAGGCGCCATCTTCACGGATTTTTCTACTGCAAGAGAGTTTAGGACATTTTGGTCGGCTACAAGATGGAGTACCATTCTGAAAAAAGAACAACATAGTTATTAATTTGTTATAAGATTGCTCTTTTTGAATTTCAATTAATTTTATTAGAATGTAACTTGTATTAATATTGGTTGTAAAGTATTGTATGTTTATAAATAAATTTCTTGTAATTCTTGTATTCAAAAAGAAACAGTAGATGGTAGTACTTACGTTACAAGAGCAGTCAATACACTTCATATAACCAAAAGGAATGACTCGTGGATGCCATTTGGCACCATTGGCATAGATCTGGTCTTTGAATGAGCATGCACCTTTCATATCAACATCTTGGAGGGGTTTCACAACTTCTGGTTTTACTTCCTCGGCTATAAAAAGACATAAAATGGTTAAGGTTTTGGAACTTTAGAAAATTCATCCATTATAAGAAAGAAACCAATGCATTAGGTTTTAAGGACTGGTCATTTTTTATTTTAATTTCTGTATTGATATTTGATATAAAAAATGAGAACTTACGTGCACAAACTTGACAACAGTCCTTTGGGTTCAATCGAATTCTTCTGGAAGCTGGACAATCGAGTTTGGGACATTTTCGTTCACATTTATAGATACCACCGGGCTGGAAGAGAGAGACAAAATTATTAAAATCATGTTGTGGATATGCTTCAGTAAATGCTATAGAATATTGATTCAAGTATGGCGTTCAATAAAAAAAAAACAGATTGATGATTTGAGTAAGGTGTTTGATGTAGTATAGATAGATTACTTACCAAGCAAGTACAGATGACACATTTAGCATAACCCATTAAAGGAAGGAATGGATGCCAGGTGGAACCAACTGGATGACTTCGCAGATCACCATCAATTTTACACTCGGTTTGATCAGTTGTTTCAATGGGACAGGTTGGACAACATTCACCATCGAGTACAATTGGATTGGCGCATTCGACAACTGGGCAGATCAGACGGTGGCATTCGATTTTTCCTTTCTGAAAATAGAAATGAAGAATTAATTATTAACACTGCACCACAAAAGTATACCATTTAGTTTGACCATATGAGGAAAATACACGAGACAAAATACTTAATTATATATTAACCATCAAATGACCAAATAAGGAAATGGCATGTACTTACGTTACAACTGCAAGTGTTACAAGTAGCATTAACATCGGGTAACCAACTATCACCGTTTTCATAGACCTTGCCTTCATAAACACACTTATATCTATTGGCAGCTAATACTTCTTCTGAGGTCTGTTCATCCACCAAGATATCCATATCGTAGTCTTGACTGTATTGCCAGCAAGTATTGGGTACACTCACCTGAAAAATGACAATAAATGATGTTAAAATGATGGTCAGAAATGTAAAGACCAAAATGCTTAATTATTATTGATACTGGAGCCTTAATTCAGAGATGCAGGTATGCAGAATAATTGATAATTGGCGACTTACGTTTCCAGATAAGATGACATCCCCAGAGATGACTTGAATCAAAGCAGAACCTTCATCAAGGTCTCGGAAGAGGGACTCGGGAACAACAGCAATGCTACCAGAGGCTTGTTGGAATTCATACAAGTTGGTTGTGGAGATCTTCTCGATGGTGACATAAGCATCGATATCAGTTGGGCTGACGAGGCTCAGGGTAAGATCGTGATGTTTGGCGATGGTGGTTGTGGTGATGTCGTAATGAAGAGAACAGCCAACACCCATTGAGATCCAAGCATTACCAGCATGACCATTGGAAGTTATTGTTTTGGGACCAAGAGCAGCAGGATCAGCTGAAAAGAGAAAGGAGAATTGTGATATTGAAGCATTTCTATGGATGGATCACAAGGATCGAGCTTTAATGAGTCTGCTTTTTTTTTATTTCGAAGTGAAAGGAATGTATTTGTACTTACCAGAAACCTGTTCGAAGTGGGAATGGTAAGGAAGGGCAATAACTCGACCTCTCAATTCACTAATTCTGTTTTCACTGGTGGCTACGTTGACGAAGATCTTGTTGTTAAGGAAAAGGTGAAGGTCATCAGCGGTCATTTTCTTGAAGGTACCATTACACTGAAATTACAAGACAATAAAATAAATTCAATTTCTAAGCACACAGTATGCAATTAGGAAAACATGGAAAGCGAAGTAAACAGTAAATGGATCCATGATGAAAATTATGAACTGAGCTGGAATTCTGAAAATGAAGCGGACGACTTACCCAGCCATTGAAGGAATTTTCATCAGCTTTGAAGTTTCTGTGAACGCTTCCAATAATCTGTCGTCTGTTTTTCTTGTTGACGGCGCCCTCTAGTCGGATACGATGAACTTTACTGGTAAGGCCGGTAACTCTGATCTTGTAGTCAAGGGAACCCTTTTCTCTCAATTCAAAGACGGCGGTACCGGAAGAGGCGAGTTTCATTTCTTCGAGGGAATTACCAGATGACATGACAGCTTGAGAAACTAAAATAGAAATGAGATTGTAAAAATATAAAGCTTGAACATGGAGTGTTACGTCCTAATTTTCTCAACCTGCTTTGGTTCAAAATGGAAGCAAATTTTTGCTGATTTCTGTTGCTGATGATTGCAAAGCACAAAAATATTACACTTACCTCCACAAGTTACTTTTGGTTTAATATCACCACTGACTGAGGCACCATTGGTTGAGGTCAGACGAATGGTCAGACGACCACGAGCTAGCTGTTTAGATTGACGTTTGTTTTTCAATGTCCAGGAACCGCGAATAAATCTTGTCTGAAATGATGAAAGATTGAAATGAGATTCTGTTGAAACAAAAATTAATAATGTTTATAACGAGGGGATGGTATGTTTATTTGTTGTCTGGGAATTAAGAATGAGAAATGCCACCGGGTTATTAATGAAATGGAAAGGAGTTTTACGTCTATCTTTTTATTGTATTAATGAGCTTTTGAATGAATGACCAATATCGCCAAAGTAGTGTGCAATGCGGGAAAATGATTCTGATCTTTTACCTTAGAACTGGCTTTGCCTTTAGATTGATGTAAAACTTTACTTTTCTTGGAGATGGTGATAAAATATTCTTCGGAAGAACCTTAAATTATAAAAAAAAATTAATTGAAATTCCTTGGATAGATGATTCTTCAAATTCAATAAATGAAGGCATTATGCGAAGAAATAGTTCAGATAAGAAAGAATTCTGAATTATTTTGATAAGAACAACAAATCGAATACATACCTGGAAAAACTCCATCAAGATTAATGACGTAATCAACAAGGTGTGTTCGAGGATTGTAGACGACAGATAATAAACCGCCAATACCATTTGCTTTGGGTGATGCAAGAACAGAGCTGAAAACCTCTACAAGAAAAGAAAAATAAATGTTAGTTTTTCACGCTGTTGTGAGAAAGAGTTAACACGAAGCTACAATGTCTTTCTTGAAATAACTAATTTTAACCACGACTTAGCAGTAACGTAACAATCAGTTGCCATGTTGACAAAGATGGCGGCGGCTTTTGTAAGGAGTTGTACGGTCAACCAGTGTTAAGTGTCTGAATTGAATACAATACTGTAATTGGTAAGACATCACGTTAGAAGATTTATTGAAGAATGTCGTCTATTTACACCTTCACAGTTTCACGAGACATCCCAAGTCAGTGATGTATTCAACAGATATTCAATCCAGTAGACGACCGCCATTGATGTCTGATTGTAGTCTGATTGTAGCCGTATTACGTGTCTCCCCGACACCCGAGTTCACTACACATGGGATTAGTTTTACTCCAGTCGTAAAAATCAACAACAAGTAATTTGTTCAGGTAACAAAACGTTACCGAGTTTGACTTTTGATGGAAACTTGATACAAAAATAATTTTTATTAGTGCAGACGACACGACTTCATACCCTTCCCCTTGCCCGCCCTTTCTCCAGCAGACGATAAACATGTCAAATTCGCGCCTCGATTATTTAAGTAAATGAAAAAGGAGAAGACAAATTTGACACGGAATCGAAATACGAAACGAATTAATTCGCGGCTACTCATAAAAATGTTTGAATCAACAAATACTAAATTAGCGACAAAACTTGAAAATTACAAAATAAATTTAGAGGTACGTGTGAAAAAGTTTGGAAGGTGAGATAAATCAAGAGATAGGTGTAATATATGTTTGTTCAACTTAAATACAATAGTATATTTACACCGTAGAAGGTTATTATCCAATCAAAACGTGGCTTTCAGGAAGGTTACAATAGAAAGTAATCAGAGCTTTTAAATTTAATTTTCCCCGAGATTAACTGCATTAAAAGAACAAATATTATCCAGATGCGTTGTGGGTAGTTTTTGTTACTTCCCGAAATGAGATGTTGATGACGTACCTCGTTTAGCATGACGATTTACCATAATTCTACCGGAAACCAGCCCCCGGAAGTGACGTGAAGCAGTGATGACGGCGAACAGACGTTCTTCACGGACATACTGGATATAAGCGGAAGGAACCTTGGTCCAGATACCACAGAATTTCTTGTCGCCGTTTCGCTTCTTCTCGATGGGTCGCTCAAATAAGACATTACCATTGGCATCGGTAATTTGCAAGAATTTAGGACGATCGAGTCTGTAAGAGAAAAAGAAATATTGTTACATGACATCTAAATAAGATACTGATCAAACTGGCGCCACAATAATAACCAATAGAATGTTTCAATGCATAATCTCGTTTGATGTTTCTAAAATTGGCATAAATTAAGAGAGAGACTTACTTGAAGTATCGGACCGAGTATCTGATTTCATCGCGACCAACGATAGAGAAATATACAGCAGCTACGGCGGAAGTCTTGACGCTCTCACGTCGGACGTTCTTGCCTACCAATAGGGACACAAACTCGTTTCTGACTCGACGTTTACTATCAGAACTGATCATGGTAGGGGCGGACGATTTGGAACCAAGGCTGAAGCTATCTTCAAAACTGTTGACTGAAAGAATAAAGGGGAATGTTTAAATGTTAATGAAGAGATATGGTTCCTGATAATTAAATTGGCACCCCCACAATAGAACCAAGACATTTAAACAACACGTGAATGATCGAACTCTGGAAGTTAATTAACGAGAGTGAAACGCGTGTCGGTTGTTTAAAGGCAAGATTTTTCATGTCATAAACATACACAATTTTTATTTATACACAACCTGTTCATTCTATTGCTTCGTCTAGCCAAAATGGCGCCAATATAGAGATATATAACGTGATATATACATGAAGGCAATATCGAGCTATGACGTAGTCAGCTGGAACAAAGGTAGGCTTAGGTGGGGTTGGACCTGGCTTTTCTTAAAGAGCTTTAAGGTATTTTATCGCCAAAATATTTAATTTGTAGAATTTTTTATCGCTATAATGGAATGTTATCTGTTGCGTTTGATCAGAGTCTGGATGATTGCGACTGAATGAATGAAAGAAAGATAACTCTTTAATGGTTATTGTAACCCGAACAATGGGCCCCTTTTCCAATCCATTTATTTTTTATCTTTGATGATCAAATTGAATAAGTTAGATAGATGAGGTAAATGGGATAGTTTAAGATAAACAGTTCTAGTACAAGCCTGAATAATTAGCATAAAGCTCTGATTGTGAAGACGAAGACAAGAGGCTGGTAAGGGGAGACACAGTAAATATAGCAGATACTAGCTGAATAATACCCCATTCATTGCCGTGTGATAAGAATGGTGGTAACCCAACTTGAAATGGTGAAGTAGCTTGTTAAACGGTGAAAAGAGTGTAAGGATTCAATCCTAAATTGCTTGAACAATTATCGGACATCAGATACTAGTCTCGAACATCCTAGACTAATGGCTTTTTAATATCACATGCATCATTAAACAAAGTGAGCTGGATACTCGAGACTTTGTCAATAAGACACAACTTCTTACACCTTTCAAGAATTTGTATCGTTTCACACTTTCGTTTCGGTTGTAGAAAAGGGATTTGTCTGAATCAAAATTTGTGCGAGTGGGTGGTCGAATTGATACTTTTTGAAAAGACACCGGACGTGGCTGCGTTCATTTGGCTAATCCGACTATTGTTAAAAGTTAATTGTCGATGAAACGAACCATTTAGCAATAAACTAGATGTCCAAATAAAGGCCGGATATCGAATTAAGCACATTAAAAAGCTTCACACCTGGACAAAACGAAACGAAAATAAAATCACGACTTACCTTCATCGGGGCAAACTTTACAACATTTTCCTTTGGGAAGGACGGGATTGAGACAGTTGGGTCTGGGACACAGATTCTTGATGTTCTTACACAGAGTCTGTCCTTTCATATCGATAATACCTTTACGTTCAACCTGCAAATGATAACAAATATTGAATATTAATAAACACATGAAGTAACTATGCGATTGAGCTGTCAACTATTGTTAAGACCATTTAATACTGTTGGGAACATGTTATACATGCAAATGAACAAGAAAACCTGGTACCATCTTGCGATTGTCATCTCAACTGGATTCAAAGTATAAAAAGTGATTAGGTAAAGATGTGTTAATAGAAATGTAAACCACGACAGTTTAAATCAAACAGACAAATAGTAAAAATGTCTTAACACAGAGCTGTGAAACACCTACAGCCCTATTTTATACCATTCAAACAGTACCAAAATAACATTGTATTAACTGTCCTATACACTAGAGTTTATATAGGGTGGGGGCTGATTTAGGGTATTCCTGCCATTTTGCGATCGCAAGAAACCCAGCCTTTTTTTCTGAGAAATTTGTCGAACTCTTATGCAAAAATGTTTAACAACGCGATGTTTATGAACCACAAATTCATTTCTTATGTCAATAAACGAATGAAATGAAAAATTCTATGAAAAAGCCACAGTATTCATTTAAAGAGTGAGTATAAAAATTCTATATCAAGAATCAAAGTGTGTATCATAGTCTATAGAAAGTGGATTGTGAATTAGAATATGAATAGAGAAAGAGGTATTTGAATGACTGGTGAATACAAACAGTTAGATATGAATATATGGGTTGATTTCAAACACCCTTTTTTCAATTGAAGACACAAATAGCAATACTAACCGGCACACATTCACATTTAACGCAGTACATTTCACCTACTGGTAACAATTCAGGAGTCCATCTCTCACCGATACCGTAAAACTTACTGCCCAATATACAACCTTAAAATATAAAAATACATTATAGCAACATACATCAAGATTTGAAGTTTTTCTTATACTCTTGTGAATATAAATATTTTTATATGATAAAAAGGTGTTAAAGATATTTATATACGTGAGATATATGTATTTTCTTTCTAGGAATATGAACACGTGAAGTTAGTCGTGTAATTGCACCTCAATTGAAATTCATGATCGCATATCGATCAGGCGATCGAACTATTGACAATCCTGACCCGTAAAATAACTTTATACATACCAGGTCTATTGGGTTGAATTCCAAACAAATTTTCTCGAGCTGCCTTGAGTGGAATCTTGCTGAACTTGGTAGAAGACACTGTGGCAGCTAACAGTACCAAACACACAGCTAAATCCATAGGAGACATATTAAAACAGCGTGCTGGGAGATATCCCAGTTGGGGAAATAACCACTAAATGATGAGAACTAATAACTAAATCCAAAAGTATAACCGTAAAACTGATATCACGTGATAACAACTCAGGTAATTTCAAAGCAGGTAAATAATGACAGTAGAAATTAAAGGTATAGTAGTAAGCGAGATGAGTTGATATCAACGAATGATGATCGTCTTAGATTTTTACTCACTATATATACTGGGATCTCACTAATTGAAGCCGGTGGATTAACGGTAATTAATCGGCTAAATACACCAGCGGATTAACGGTATATCGGTCTTCCCTTGTATATGGCTTCATTATATCCGTACAGGTATAAACTACTGGGAATTGATCACACCGTGCTGTTATTCTAATGTATTTTCACTCTGATTAGACGACCAATGGCTTCTATTCTATCCTTTCCTACACTCTACTCTCACCTATTGCGGTCTCTTTGATGTCCTTATACTAACCGTTTCATTGGTCGACTAATGATATGCGACCGATTTTGAATTCTTCGTCTATGTGCGAAGTGCATTAGTATTATGATGTTTGTTATCATATTTTTAAAATTGTATTTCCGTATTTTCTATTTCCTGAATTAAATTTTAATTGTATTTCTTTGCATGCATTGACTACAAAATAAACGTGAGACGTAGAAATTGATTTTATGGAAATCATACGAATTTTATTTCATTCATTTTAGAAATATTTAATTTACAAATACATAAAATTAAATTTCCTGACAATGCTTATGGATATTTTGTACTAATAAATATTTACAAATTTGTGATTATAATTTAGGGAAAGTTAATATTCAATATTTTTAATCTTTTTATTCAATATTTTGTGATTATAACGGTATTTCATATGAATATTTCTAAGAATATTCAATGAAAAATCTAAATATTGTGAAAATATTATGTGAATATTTCTAAGAATATCCAATATTTAAGAAGCAATATCTATATCTTCAGTATTACAAATTGGGTCAAATAAATTTGGTTAAATATTAATGTGTGATTTATTTTTAGATATTATTTCAATGAACCTGAATGAATGGTACCAGTTTCCGTTTACTTTCTCATTATGAATGATGTCAAGATGTAAGTCACCGACGTCTCATTCATATCAATTATGCAGATTTATGCAAATTTATTCATGTTTGTGCTTTACGCTATAGAGCCGAATAGAAGCCTTTGTATACGGTTTTAATATTGCCTCTTAATGTAGTTTTTCTTTTAATATTTCGACTATTTTATGGAAATTATCATAAGAAAAGGGTAGAGAATTTTACATAATTTTCGAGTTAAGAGTCAATTTGAGCTCGATGAAGAATTTTAGTTTGAAAGAGATGAAAACAAGCGTGTAACTTCTGTGTGTTTTGTCGGCCCCATCGTTTAACCTTTCAGTTCCGTATTACTGCACATATAAAATAGAGATATCTTTATAGTCTACATAGCTATTATTGCATTATTATCATAGTATAGCTATTATAGTTTGTGGTTTAGTATCGAAAGCAATGATCGAGGAGCAAAATAATCGGAAGATATAAAGTCTACACTTATTATTTCGTTATTACAATAGTATAGCTATTATAGTTTGTGGTTTATAACAAAAGCAATGGTCAAGGATGTTTAACTTCACAGTTTCGTATTACTACACATCGAAAATAGAGATGTATCTCAATAGTATCACGAAAGCAATGATGGGGTGTATACAATTGAATATTGAATATTGAAATAGATATACATGGCTCCATTATTGTTTTTACATATCGTATTATATATCGTTTGGTAACGAAGGCGTTGGTTTGGGGATGAAAGGTGGAAATCTGATAAGTCTTGCCCAGTTCAATTTTGTTTTTAATGAAAGCATCGGCAGTGGATATAAAAGATTATAATGTTTGCATATTCTGTCGTTTTTCAACGAAAACTGAATCGAAGTCTGAAAGGAATATAAACGTTTTATGTTGTAATATTTAAATTAAAAATTATATCGTCATCTAGAATAGAAACAGTGTCTAAAACCAGACAATTTGCCGGAAAAATTTCCTTTGAATGACTTCGTCTGAATTATAAAGGTGCCGAATGTTCGCCGACAAAAACTCCTTGTTTTCTTTAAAGATTCTGTTAATTAAGGCTACTAATTGTCTTGATGATGGTTTCTAATTAACAACCTGCTTCTGATTACAGGCGGGCCGTTATCAAAACAGTATCGAACTATTCGCCGTATTTTATAGTAATTCAAGGCGGATATTGAAATTTGCTCTCGAAAGCACAATCCTAAGGAAAAAGTAGTGTTTTATTAATGCACTTCTTTTGGAGAATTTTACGAAGGTCCTTTTTAATTTTTGTAGCCTATAATAATCGTATAGTGTGACAAGCGGTTAACAAATTATATATTCTTTCTTTAAAACCGCAAATTGATACAGCTTTTCAATTTTCTTACTGAATTACCTATTTTTCAAAATTTTCAAATCTATTATTAAAACTTTCAAACCTTTTGATTCTATTGATTAATAAAAATATTTTATCAAACAATCATAATAAATCATTAATCTTAATTCCACAAATCTCAATATTTTCCTAATTAATTAGAAATAATTAGTAAATCATTAACAATAATTCTTAATGATTTGATTCCATTTGGCACGTGCTAAGGTGAGATAATTGTAAGTTTATTATAAAGATTTGTGTAGTTGTTATTCACACTCTACGTGTCGTAAATCATAGAATATGTATGTTTCTATCTTGTAATCCTGATAATCTTAGAGCCGCTAATTTCATTAACACTGTATTCAATATTAGAAGAATTAAATCCGGATTGAAAGTATAATAATTCGGATCGAAATTGCTGTAAATTCGGATCGAAATTGCTGTAAATTCGGATCGAAATTGCTGTAAATTCGGATCGAAATTATTGACGAATTTGGAATGGAAACGTTAACCAATGAAGATTGAACAAATAATAATTCGAAACAAATATCTACAAGTTCGAAACGAAATGGATTTAAGTTCAATTCAATCTCTCGCTGTCGACGCATGTTAATGATACATAATCCTCATCAGGATTTATGGGCGATGTAAAAAAACAATAAGACTATTCGGAACCTTCTGATTTCCAAGCTATTTGATTTTAAGGAGTCTGTATGCTATGAGAGCCAACTGAACATGAATCCAGTATATAATCCAGTACACATCCAAGAACGACCAAAATGAATATTTATTGCCAAACAGTTCCTATATTAATGAAATCGAAACGAACATTTTCAACTAACGACAAATACCGGGAGTATGATAACTCACTGAACGATTGAGAAGACGAATTACATCCAAGCATTGAACTATGAATATAGATATAGATTCCTATATCAATGAGACTAAAACTTCCAGCTTAAACTATCAATACAATAATCATTAGAACGTGTCCTATCTATATTGACAATACAGTAGACTTTACCAAACACCTCGTAAATCCCGGGGTTGTGACTTATCTTCAGTCCAGGACCCAAAATCAATATCCAATTCAATTCATCATGGTGACGCCAAGTGAAGATTATAGTCAAATTGTCAACTTTTAGATCTGTTTATTGATTTAAAGATCATTTCAACAATATTTCATATCATGATTAAATTCTAACTTAGTTCATTACATAATTTATACACAGCCATGTTGTCAAGATGACTGACGAGGGTGTTTGACTTCTGATAACCCAGAGCATCAACTAACAGAATTTCCAAGTTAGTATGACATCTAGCTAATGTCATCTTGGGCTGATAGAAATCTGTTATAAATAACGACTCAATTTTATTGTATTTCTGATTGCATCTGAATTACAACCAAATTTTGTGAAGTTAACTTGCGCCCGTGGGATTCTGTTTCGGTATTGGCAGGATCTATATGATCCGCAAACCTTATTTGACTACTTGCTGAATTGAAAGCCTGTCGGGATTCATGCTAAACTCCAAGCTTCATAGAACTATCACATCTTTCATTTAGGTTACTGTTGAAAATGGTTTGAAAGGAATTGCGTTGAAAGGCTTTGAAATGGTCCGGAAGTTTTTCAGCAGCGGCTGTAAATATTCACCTAGTATTATGTGAATTTTGAACGGTGGATGACTTCACTAATTCTTTAACAAGGTGGATTGCCCATCAAGGTTTTAAATCTCGGATGTCATTCATCTTTCTTCTTGATTCTCAAGATGATAATTAGCCCGGATAATCGCGTCTAGAGAGCGATTTCACGCTCTATCTACCAGACAAGTGTTTTGGATATACATCCTTGAATGGCAGTAATTCAAGTGGTTACGATTGGCGGGAAATTGGTGAGAAAGCAGACGTTAACAATTGCACACTTTTTAATAAGTTGGTTGGATACAACTCGAAATATCTTTAGTACCTTGCTAATTGTCGGCCCATTGTTTGCAGCGTCCTCTTGACCCGAGTCAAACACGTGCTTTTCACCTTTCTAGACAAACTGGAGCCGACGATACTTCAGCCTACTCTAAAACAAGCAGAAGAGCAGATTTGTCAAATATTATTGTCAACGAGCTTTCTAAGCGACGTGAATAAAAGAGACAAATAAGTCTCGATCTGTTGTGCAGGGATTAACCGGCGTGTAGCTTGTAGAGGAGACAGGAGGGAGATTCAAGTCGAGGTCTATTGATGCAGTGAATTCCCACAGTTGACATTTCTAATCGTTACAAATAAATTCTGTCAACAAGAAATAATTCTTCCCGTGGCCTTCAAACATTGAGTGAATTCAGGGCGTTAATGAAATATGCTGGGCGTTTAATCTTGACACCCCGACAGTGGTCGAGCAGACTTCTTGGCTACGATTTACAATTTCAAATAAATACCGACGGTGTCCGGTGGTGGCAGAAACACGATCCGTATTTGTCGCAACTTCTTTCAAATTTTATCGAGTTGAGTTTTAGCTGCTGAGATATACCTTCGTTTTTTCAACCCAGTTTCTCCCTGTCAGTGATGCAGGTAGTTGGTTTGGAAAAGTGACGAGCTATAGTTTGATTGGAAAATAAATCAATGCTCCACGTGCTAAGGCTCTGCATGTTGGAAATCTGAAATGAATACGTTAGTGTCACTGAGGTGACACAATTTCCCTCATTGCACACTCCTAATGTTGTCTGGTTTCATTGACCAAGCCAGGTGCAGAAAATGTTTCCACATGATTGTCCTATTACTCTAGAAGCGATTGATGAAGAACCCATCGAAATCGGAGCAATGAAATGAAATGAATGGAGTTTTACGTCCTACTTTTCTGTATATTATGTGCCAACGAAGACGGGCAACGCCATATAGTGTGCAGCGATGGACATTTTGTCAGCCATTAGCCTAATCTTTTTCGATTTTCAACTGTCAAGGGATCCTTAACGTACATAGCCTGTAGCACACGGGACAACCAATTTATTATGTCATCCGAAAGACTAGACGCTTTTCCATGTCATGCTCTCTGATCTGCATGAATCAGACCGATGAAGAAGTTTTTGTTTACATGGTTTGATAAAACACCAACTTTTCTTTTAATGTTTTGTTTGAAGTAAGATGTATATTGTTATAATATCGTAACTACAATCTCTATGGTCCTTTGAACCTTGTTCTTGTCTGATTGGCAGAAAACCTCGATAAGCTTATACTGTCTTCTCAAAAAGTATCGCGACATAGGGTACATTTCAAGCTAACATAGCAACATATAGACAACATTGTTTTATACCCTGGCGTTGTTCCCATAAGATACCCATAAGTATTTCATGCTATCTGAAACCGCTTCGACCTGCATTGACCACGGACATTGGTCTTTGTTTTAGATGCTCCGAGAGGAACACCAGGTATCCGCGAAGTACTTATTGGTACCCCCGGAAGGTACTTGTACCTAGAGGTTAGAAGGGTCTATTGCGGAAATCGAGAGTGGTAGGGATATCCCGTCCACCATCAATATTAATAATCTACGTCCTCTATGACTCGCGACATTCGACAAAAAAAAGTTGTTATATTTTCAATGACGCTAGTGTCCGTGGTTAAATGTCTTCGGCATGTGATATTTGCGATGGAAATCACTGCGTTCTATCCAAAGACCGCTAAAATTTAATGATTAACCAACGCAGACCAGGTCCATTTAGTTCGTTGTAGTCTATAGTATACAATATTTGCAAGAGTTATCTCCCGTGAATAATCTGCGCATGCTTATGGAAGCTAACAACGAATGTAAACAACATGGCCGACAAAATCCACTTCACTTCAGTTTAGAAACAAATAAACGTTAATTCTCTCAGCAAACGACACAAAATGACTCTAAATCCGTTGTCAAATCCGAAAGGAGTAAAGCTTCTCTGTGAATTGTGCCAGAAACCAGCGTTTGTTCAGTGCACAATATGTCGAGTTACATATTATTGGTGAGATTTTGTTTATTTTATTTTACATTTTCACTTTCCCTTTGCATTTGCTTGGTTTTGACAATACTTTTGACAATAAATATGTACTAGATGTAGTCTGAATTTAACAATGCTCCATCTAGCTTGTACCATGTTGTTGTTTTTCTGTCGAAATCACTTTTGAAAAGATCCCAAGACTGAATATCTTATAAAATTGTATTTCTAGTGGTGTGGAGCATCAAAAAGCAGATTGGTTGGGAATTCATGAGAAGATTTGTGATAATCTAGCATTATTACGTCAACCTGCACCTTTCCTACCATCAGAAGGAGAGAGAGAAAAAAGAGAAGCTGTCTTACTGGATAAAAAGGTAATAAGATAAATATAGGATAAATATAGGCTGAACATTAGGCCTATATCTGGCTCATTTGCTACAGTAGACTTTACTTTAAGATTGTTGTCTTTTAAGTGATTAGATGCATCAAGGTAGTCTATTTTGTATCCCATTTTATTTTTGTATTTGCAGCGTCAGATGATAGATCTTACTAGAACAACTGGTCAGAAATTATTATTTGAAGGTAAACATGAACAAGCTGTACCAGCGGCCATGCAGTCTTTAAGATTTGCTATAGATGTCTATGGTCTATCCAGTATTGAACTAGTACCTTCATATTTGATATTAGGAGAAGCCAGTATAGGTAAGATGTTTAAATGTTATTGAATAGGCATTATTAGCTCTGTGGATTCTCTAAAAGGTATGCAGAATAAACAAAATACTATGTTAACTCTCTGGGTATGGATAATTGGTGAAACAATCATTGTAAAAAGGTTTGGCCAAGAACCAGCCAGTAGAAAGGATTCTCATTATCCCTGTAATAAATAATGTTTTCTTTCTGTAGAATGGATGCATATAAACCATACCATCTTTCATTATGTGGACTCCCTTACAGAAATACTATGATTAGATAATATCTAGACACTTTCAAACTTTTGATTTTTACATTGTATTTTGATGGATTTTTATTCTATTTTTGTGTTTTCGCTTGACTAATCAATTTCTTCTATTTAATTTCCTTCATATTTTTTACTTCAGGTTTAGGTCGATTGTCACAAGCTGAAGAATATTTAGCTCAGGGTCAATGGACAGTGTTAAAAACACCAGAATGTTCAAACGCTATAAAATCAAAACTGTATCGCAACCTTGGTTTACTTCATGCTGCTAAAGGAGAATATGACGAGGCCCTGAGAAACTTGGCAGATGATGTGAGTTGAATGATATCTTTTCTCTAAGGTGGTGCTGGTTTTGTTCATTCTGAACGGTTAATGTCTGTTTCAACTCAATCTGGTTGTATAGTTACAATTACTATTTATTCTACCCCAAATTAAAATGGACTTGGTTTTCAAAGAATTTGATTTCTGTGCTCATTAAATTTTGATTATATTGTAGATCTACCATGCGTCAGTAGAATTTGGAACTGATGATATCAGAACTTCTGGAGGATATTTTCACATGGCCAATGTATTTTTTAGACAGGGCAAGATGGAAATAGCTGATTCTCTCTACAGACAGGTATACTGGCTAATTTCTCTTCATACACAGTAGTTCCTTCACATTCCAAAACCAGCTATCCTGATGAGGATAGTATACCAGAAACATGCTGTAGCTGCATGGTATGATCTCTAGTTTTTTTTTTATTGAAAATAATTTCCATTTTTCAGCATAATTTAAATTTGAAATTTATTTCTGAATATTGAATTGCAGGTAACAGATATATGGTATAACCATCTAGATAGTATTGTAAAATGTAGAACCAAGACACCTGAAACACCAAAAGGGGTGGGACCGGGTGCTGTCGAGGTCCTGGTGGATGAGGAGGAAAAATTAGGTAGGGTCAGCTGACTTGTACATTTTAACAAACTAAAAGTAAACTTAAAGAATTATAATATATTTATTGAATTGGTTATAGATGTTTTATAAAATGTTTTGTTTTCTAGATGAAGCACAAGAAGCAGAAGCCGTCCAAGTATTAAATTCTATTTATGATATCAGAGAACATCAACCTAACCGTAAAGCACCGGACCTGGCGTTAATCTGTCATGCTCTAGCTATGTTATATTTTATTTTCCATCAAGTTAAAAAGGTAAGGCTAAAAAGTTTTTAATTTCTTTTGATTTCGGGAGAAAAACCATAAAAAATCAAAAGAAATTTATACTGTTTTGTCCAAGATTAAACACTTTCAACTTTTCTTATTTATAGATTCAAACATTCTTGCAATCTTGCAACGTTCAGAACTTTTTCAGGATTTCATTATTTATCTTCTTCCAGGCAAAAGAGTTTGGAAGAAAAGCCGTAGTAACCAGTGATTCCAACCCAGATGAAAATTTTTCCCGTAAAATTGTAGAATTTATGAAAATCTGTGATAACGTCAAGTAACTGTATTTCTCTGTGTTTTTTACTGTATTTATAAATATTTAAACTAAACCCTTTGGTTCTTTACAGAACTTAAAATTATTTTCACAATTATTTGACAAGATTGTCTTAAACTGATGAAGCATGTGTCAGATATAAAGGCCTCAGCAGGACAGCTGGTTTAGAAATGAGAGATAATTTAAAGGGATTGTTAAGAGACCCTTCAAACATCAAATATTTAGTTTAAGTGGAATTATAGGAATCACAGACGTTGGAATGGTACAAATTGATGCTTTTAGTGTCTTAGATACAATTTTTATTTTTTTTTAGAAAACCTCTTCACAATCCCTTTAACAAATAAATAAACAATTAAAATAGACAAGGTATAATATAAAATGATTTTAATGATGGAAGGTGACTAGATGTAATAAATAATAAATTATAATGATAACTATTAGATCTATTATAATAATATAATATAGTAAAAATCATATCAAAACAATCCCACTTCTATATCTTTCAAACAACATAGAAACGATCAACAATTTCTACAGTTGTGTACAAAACAGAACATTTCTAAACATAAACAATCAACCTTATTTCATCAATGAAAATGGCATTTTTCTCACAAACTTAATTACGATAAAATCCAGGTTCTACGAAATACAATAATCTGATTGGATAATAAAACTTAATTTAAAATCAATTTAAGTGATTGATCAATCAGACAGATGACTGGAAAACTGAATTTTATTTCAAGTTAAGTTCTGGAGAATAAGACATTTTCTCCTAAACCATTTCCACCATTAAGTAAATGATTTCAATGATCTTTAAATCTATGGAATTTTCCTTATAAAATATATTCCCAATGAAGTTCATTGTTTATGCCTATGTAAAGAAAATGCATGGATGTATTAATCAGTTTGGTACTGTCAAAATATATATTAAAACTGTATATTAACATTTTCTCTAGGACGGACAATTACATTCTAATCACAAACAAACAACAGGCATGGATTTTAGTCATGGAACAACAGAACGGAATAGGAGATCTTATATCATAAAATGTAAATGACAAACTCGGAACAGCTCATGTCCTGACCAATATCTGACTCTAATTTGGGCTAGTACAGTCATTTAGGAACAGATGTCAACCAGCAAGTGTCAGAAATACTATTCATTCGAGCATGAACGAGGGAAAAAGACACATTCAATATTTCTGAGAGATACATGAGTAAAATAGACATTAACTTTGGTAGTGCAATAGGAATTCATTGGATGATGGGAATAATAATAATAGGTTTGAATAAATTTGCATAAATTAACATAAATTAAATTTATCAACCATAATCTGACATTCAAATAATATTGTGAGAATTCTTTATGCATCTTTCAATCTTGAACCATATCAAATTGCACCAATCATAAATTGAAATAAATAAATGTGTGAATAAATTTGCATGAAATTAGCAAGATTTATGCTAATCATTATCATCACTATCACTTGTTCGGTTAGTCCTAACAAATAAACACTTTAAAGCACTGTACGCTCGTGAGCAATAGTCTTTTTGACCAGTGACCTCTTCATTACACTGGCTGGTCTCCCCTGTTGCCATGGTAACACTGTTGTCAGAAGGTTTGGATTGAGTTTTGGAGGGGTTTGGTCCTTGTTTTGGATTTTTAACAGGAAGGGAACCGAGGCTTGAAGCTAACCAATCTAAAGCGGAATGAAGTCCATCTCCTTTAACCCCACTTACTGAAATAATATCTGAAAAACATATATGAGTTAGGGTTAAACTTGTTTCAAAGAATAAGACATGAAGAATGTCTAGTCGCTTCTGATTGGACAATAAACTTTTCCTTGTGTGCTACAGACGGTGTGCTACAGACGTTGAAGATCACTCTACAGTTGGAAATCGAAAATAGAGTAGGCTTATGCTGCTGTCCTGGCAAAATTTGCTTTGCTCTTCTTCATTAGCCCAATTAAGTGCAGAGACCCCATTACTCACTGCAAAGGGATAGATTAGAATAATTCTCTAAAAACCAAGAGACTGTTGGAGATTACTCTACTCTACAATCGATTTTAGTTGATTGTCCAATCAAATGATTGGAACTGAATCACTATAATCATCTTAAATTATTAGGAAATTCGTGAACATGGCCAGGAGGCAACAGACATTTGGAGAATTCAAATTGTCTACTTACTCCATTTATGTTTGAGATTTTTTAATCCTAATTTGTCTACGATCTCCTCAGTCGTCATATTATTTTCTAGATCATTTTTATTGGCAAGAAATAGAAAGATAGACTCCTTCAATTCCTCAGCAGCCACGGCAGGTTTGATGACATCATAGTTTAATTCATCCAATCGTTCTCTATCGTGGCTGTCGATTACGAATACCACTGCGTCTGATCCTTTATAATAATGACGGAACAGTGGACGCTAAAATGAATAAATTATTCAAATTAATGTTAAAGGGATGTCATTATTTAGTTAATTTGGAAATAATCTGGGTATGTTCACCCTTCAAAAACATCTGATAGCAATTTGCAACTTGGTTTGTTCATTTTGCAGCTCTTGGAGAAATCAAAAAGGTTTTTGAGACCCTCTTGTTGCTCTCCTGATTGAGCTAGTGTCTAGTGAAGTGTGTGATGAAGAAAATTCATTGATCTAACAGAGAATCTGATGTCTTCAAATGTTTTTTTCATTTAATTTAACCTCCATGAACTCTGATCAATTTTTATCAAGTTGTAACTTGTAATTTGGGTTTGATAATTGTCTTTCAGAGAGTTCACATAGCTAATAATGTTTAAGTTGTATTTAGGTCATCCTTTTCACAGAGTTCACATATTTTAATGATAAATTTAATAATTTAAGGAAACAACGAAAATAATCTAAATTACTCACAATTTTATCTCGACTGCCAATATCCCAGGCTGTAAAATTGAAATCTTTAAATTGAATAGTTTCGACATTAAAACCTATAGTAGGTATAGTTGTTACTAACTCATCTAGTTTCAGTTTATATAGTATTGTTGTTTTACCTGCAGAATCTAGGCCTTAAATAGATAAAATACATTTTGTTATGGTGCCATTGAAGAAAAAATGGCGGGATATGCCAATTTCCAGGATATATTGATAAGTAATTTAGAGGTAGATTTAACAGTAAATTTCTCAGTCATGTCTGACTGAATCGACTGTATTTACCAGTCATGCCTGACTAAAAAAACAAAAGACCAAGCAAACTCCAATTAGAACATTTAGTGAATGAACCTATTCCATTAACTTTTCATACATTCAAGATAAAAAGGGGTTTAAATCTGAATTTATTTGCTAAAATGACAGCGTAAAGGAAATCCTGTTTGAAATAATAGTAACAGTGTTCTAACAGTTGGCTAGAAGAAAAAGAAAATATATGAAAGTTGACAGATGAAAGAGAAGTTATGTTATTCATTCATCAAACTTTATTATACTTGGCTCATAGTGTATAAATAGTTATACATGGTGCAGGTTTAGTGCATTTACTCTTCACTAATATTGACTTTACTTTAGTCTGAGTTACTGATATTTCTTGTCCTGGTTGAGGATTTGTAAATAGTTGTAGGTACAAGCTTTGTGCATTTACTCTTCACTAATATTGACTTTACTTTAGTCTGAGTTACTGACCTCCCCACCATACCTATTGCCCTCTAATATCTGCTGCAAAGATATGTCAAGATGCTCTGATCATTCTGTAGTCAGGCCATTGGCTAGTCCAGGGCTTCACAGGGGGCCAAACTTTTTTAAGGGGGGCTCAATAATGTGACTTAACAAATTATTCCAGTAATCTAACTTTTTTTAGGGCGATCCCCCTTAGTTTAGGGCCTATTTGTGGCATATTCTTATGGCTAAACTGGCCCCTCCTATTCAGAGAACCTTTGCTATCTAAATATTGAGTCAGAGTTCCTGATTAACTGCAATCTGTTCTGTTTACATGAAAACAGATAATAAAACTGTAATAAATCATAAATTATATCACTATCTAATGTAAACAGAGATATCTTGTTATACTGGCTATATTTTACTTATTACATAATTCATACCTCAATATTACCTTCAAAATATTAAAACAAAACTTAAATCCTGTTACCCAGAGTTTCACGCATTGTGATCTTCTGACAACTGAACTATTTTCAGCCTGCATCCCTATTGAAGTAGAAAATATTACCCCTTAACCCCTTATGGCCCTGAATAATTTCCACCTTCAACAGCAATTCAAGTTTAATACAATTTACACCCTATTTTATTTAAGACTTTGTTTACCTAGATGACTATAAGCATGTTGACCTTCTAACAAACATAATATATCCTTTTTGTTTACCTCCTTCATCAAAAGTAAACCAATGTCTCAAAATAGACGAGCATCCTTACATGTAAAAGGAAGAAAAAACTAAAATTAAACTTCCTCAATTTTTGTATTCAGTCTTTGTCGTATTTGTTTCTTAATTTACGTCTTTTCTTAAACTTTCAAGAACACCTGATACCAGTCTATGACTAGGGTTATCAACTGAGCCAGGACAGGGCAATGCCATTCTGTATGCAATGAGGGAAATTTTGCTATGATTAATAGTAAAGTAAAACTAAAGCAGAAAGACAATATAGGCTTTTTTTGTACATTGATATATAACACTCCATATCATTTTGCTTATTATATTATCTTAAAACTGATACTACGTCTTAGAATGAACATAAAATTTAAGTTGCATTTATGGATAATTACTAAGTCTTTTGGATTTATCAGATTATATAAGGATCCTGTTATGTTATTTATGACACCAGGTATATCTACTGATGAATATAATATGCTCTCATTGGCCAAGTTTAAAATTCTTCAATCTAAAACGTATTATTCCTTTAAGAAGGTCCATACGAGTTTCAAGGAGTCAGGGATGATTACAGAAAGAAAATTATTTCCATGAAAATATAAGAAATGATGGCCCCCATCTGGTCTTAATGAAATAAAAATAAAAAAAGTAGATAGAACTATTAGAAGTAGGGAAGGAAAAGCAATCAGTATAGTACTGATAATTACTGACATATATTTTGATAGTTTGTTTCTCTCTTAGAATTGACTACAGCTGTCATAACATCTACTAGATTGATCTAAAGAGGGGAAAGTCTGGGCAAATGGTGATTTTATTATGTTGGTCAATAATTTGTGGGTTGAATAGCAGGAGAATAGTGAGCAGGAAGAAAAGAAAACTCCATATTTTTCTAATCTCTAAACCCCCAGTGAGTGTTTTAGTACCTGATGATTTTTAATCAACCAAACATCTGTTTTTTACTGAGGGTAAATTTATACCAGTACTAGCATGTAACATAGAAACTTGATACTAATACAGGGTGTTTCTTGTCAAAAATCATGAAATTTGATGTTTTATATATTAATATTAGTAATATATCACCAAATCTTTTTCTTTTCCTATAGATTAGGAGGAAAACTTTTTTTTTAAATCATGAAGTATATTTTCAGAAAAAATTGATGTACATGCTAATATTATCAATATGAGTAATATATTATCAAATATTTTATCTTTATTTCCGAGAGAATACTATAGTAAGTTTATGATTACACGATCATCACTGCTGCTAATAAAGATCGTGTGATGTAGGGAAGTTTTTTCAAACCTTTAGAGACAGAATCTAAAAAAGACATGTCATGAAGGAAGGTGACTGTTACTCATATTTTGTGTAAAATGTGCCGTGTCAAGACCTTACCCTTGCTAGATAGATCAATTAGGCTTCTAATACGTATTGCAGTATATGATATTTTTTTTTTTAACTTTTTGTAATACAATCTGAAGTGTGTCATAACTGAACATTACTAATGTTATTACTGCTGCCAAAATTTTTTTTTTTTAAACTCAGTCGTAAAAAATTGAAAATGAGTCGGTTTACCCATAAATTTCAGGTTTTTTTTACGTTTCACAACAAAATATTACTCATATTAATTGTGTATGACGTGTGCAAAATCTTAATCCCTCCCCCCCCCCCCCCCACTCATTTGAGGCCTCCTATCATCCAAGATTAACATCTGATTAACTAATGAGCTGACATCATTAGGTGACTAATTAGTTTACAATATTGGGGCCAAGTCATGACTTAGTTTTTGGCACCAGATGTAAGATTGGAATGATCTATGTGTACTTAGTCATCTATATTAAAGTGACTACCTCTGTTAAAGTACAACTTATCCATGTGATTTTAGACTGATATATCCCCCACTTCCCCCACTCCCCCCCAAACCCCCTCCACTTTCCCTGTATAAAAATATTTGAGCCTGGTATATTTTCTGTTGCCCTCCTTTGATAAAGTAGGACATCAATGTGAGTTCTTGAGCACCTTTTAAGTAAAATTTTGTGATATATTTGGGTATGAAGACATAATTGAAGGACATGTTTGAGGAAGTCTTCCCCATCTTATGCTTGATTGGTTCTCTGAGGTAATTTGATTTTTGAAAGTTGCTCAAAAAGGGGGACTCTTCCTTTTTCAGTGGCCCAACCAAGGGGCCCTTTGTCTTTGAATTCATATATTCCAACCAAACTCATAAACAAGTCTCTATTAAATATCATTGCTAAATAAATTACTTCTCTAAAAACTCAAAGTTATAACAGAAAATAACACGTTTTAATCTGTTTTACTTAAGATATGCTATAAATTTGATACATTTCGACCTGTAGTGACATAAACTATACATTATATGCATATATTCCTTCAGATAACGGCCTGGTGGAATATATCACATACTTGATTATCAAGACGTATAGTACTGTAGATATTCCTTTACACAGAGACTGGAAAATCAAATCTTTTAACCTACCTAATAAAAGAATCCTCACATCTTTATGTTTGAAGATTCGAGTCCAGAATTGACCCATTTTCACCAAATGTTCTTCATATGTGAATTATTTTAAACTTTTCAATCGCCAAGTTACTCCCATTGTACGTCATTAATCCAAAATAATCAAGTTTTTGGGGAAAATACGCCGTCTATATTTGAACCGTTATCCGTCTGTTATAATTGCCAGTTAGTGAAATATAATCGTGCAGACGATACTTTGTTTTATTGAGAATGAGGCTGGCGTGCGTTATCAGTGGTATTACACGGCAAGCTGTGGTATATGATATTTAGATTGTGGATATATCACAATGCACGCGCAATATTGCCATTGACGTCGTTCGCTACGGCACATGCATGTAGGCGTTTTAAAACACAGTTGCTTTATTTGCAGGAATTCTATTTTTAAGTTATAACGATGAAATGCAAGATATTTCAAATCTTATAAAAAATCGTCCGAAATTTCAAACAGTAGTTATAGTTATCAAACTGTGTAATGTGCATTATAGTCATTGCTTTCCTGTGTACTTTAAATATCCTTCAACAGTTCGAATTCGAGAAAAAAAAATAGCTTACAATAATGTTCCTCCATTACACACTGCATAGCATTAATCGACTTCATTGGCTACACAATGGGCTTCACTTTGGGTTTGTATTTTAAGCCCACCGTTTTCTGTGTTCGCTTTTACGATTGAAGGGAAGTAACTCTTGTATTGAGAATTGCCCAGAAAAACGAAGATAAAATTTAAAAAAAAGAACCAAATCAAATTCATAAGTAATTTAAGTTTTATCATCATAGAAAAGTAGATTTTATTTTCAAATTACAATGTTTCAATAAAACAAATGCTTTCATATATAGTTAGAAATAGAATTTCGTTTTGTTTCCGGTTAGTGGTCTTCAATTTTAATCAAAATGGCTGAAAAAGTAAGGTCAGAAGATATCCTTGGCCAGAAATGGGACCGGTGCCTCTCAGATACCGCGATAAAATCAGGTAGGGTATCTAAATTTTGACCAAATGATGTTCAGGTGAACCGTAGGCCATTGGGACAAAGTAGCAATGAATTTTTTTTTGTGTTAAACTCCAAGAGTTGTCAAAGTTGCATCACGTTTTTTTTTTTGTTTCATTTTCATCCACATCCACATTAACAACATTTTGATCAATGTAAAGGGAATATTTGTTTTGCAAGTGGATAAAGCTTTATTTCTCTTTATTGTATCTTTTTCAGTTAGTGGTCTAGGCCTTGGAATTGTTTTTTCAGTCATATTTTTTAAAAGTAAGTTAACATTCTTTCAGACTTCTCACACGGCTAACAAGAGAAGAGCCTCAGGAGTCCTTTTTGCATATAAGACCCTTCAGTTAGGGCTATTGTATATGATATCTTGGTTTTACTTAAACTATAAGCTTACGCTTTTTAGTTGAACGTAAAACAGTATCGGGTCATCAGTGCATCAATTTAATTTTGTAGATTCCTGATTTAAAAATTATTTTGTCTTTCAGGGAGAATCTGGCCAGTAGCTTTCGGTACCGGAATTGGTTTTGGGATGGCGTATGCTAACTGTCAACATGATTTTCAAAGTCCATTTTTCATCCATGGCAAAAATGTTCCGGTGAGTTTTCTTTCGAAATATTTTGGTCAATATCTTGATATCATGATTAAATATATTTAGCATTTTATCACTTGATATAAAAATTTTTTTGTCTCAATCACAGTAGGGTGGCTCAGTGAGTTAGACGCTTGCTCGCTAACCTGAAGGTCCAGGGTTCAATCCCGGCATAGGTCGAGATAATACCTTCGGATTTTTCAACCCGGTTTCCCCCTGTCAGTGATGCAGGTGAGAGGGGCTGATATGGAAAAATCGTCTAGTCGTTCGGATGGGACAATAAACTGAGGCCCGTGTTCTAAAGGCTGTGCACGTTAAAGATCCCTCGACAGTTGGAAATCAAAAAAGAGTAGGCTAATGCCGCTGTCCTGGCAAAATTTACCTCATTGCACCCTGCATGGCGTTGCCCGTCTTCATTAGCCCACATGGTGCAGAAAAGTAGGACTGAAACTCCATTCATTTCATTTCATTTCAATCACAGTGTGTTATGTAAGAGCTGTTGTTTGATAGCAATGATGAATCGAAAGATAGAGAAACCCAAAGTAGAGCAATATAACAGTCTCTTTAGTTTTCTCCATCCCACAATTCATCATTGGTAAGATGAAAATTTGATAGAAACTCAAACTTTGAAAGTTTTTAAATTCCAGGTAACAGATAAAGGGAGTTAACCTCTGAGAGACATAGTGCTAAATTGATAACAATGACTTTTATTGGAATGTAAATTTATTATGATATTGTGTGATAGACAAAGAATGACTGGATTAGGATTAAACAGAAGACAAAAATATGTCTTAATCTATGGACATTTGTTTGATACCCCTAATAAAATATAACAATATATCTAAAACATGTTATTTTTTTGATTAAATTGACTTGTCTTGAGGGGATGCAACCTATGTTTTAGGGATAAAAGTTGGTACCAGGATTACTAGTTTGAAAGCTTGTTTTTATTATGTACAGTAACATCAAGCAATTTTGTGCTGAAAATGGTTACTTTTGGATCCATATCATCAAGTTGTATATCAGAGGGGAATTAGGCTGAAAAGGCAAATGGCTGTCTGTTGAATTAATTGAATTGGCCATATTGTACTAAATGATTTACAACACACATCAAATCTAAAGGGTTTGACTAATGTATTTACCACATACATCAAATTTCTAAGTTTTTACGTAAGTATTTACTACAGACATATTCATCATTAAAAATGGGGATAACTTTTAAATGTACTATATCCTAGCCATGAAACCTAGACATGGACAATTTAAACAGTGGGTTAATGTTGCTGTCTTGTAAATTTCCCTCACTGCATAACAGCAAATGACATGAAATTCATGACCCCAATATTGTGCAGTAAATTGGAACGACCATGTCAATATATAGGACTTGCTCAACTTTAGTCCTCTCGTAATAGATAAAACCTTAAGATAACAAATCGGTACAGAAAAGTAGTCGATAATCAACGGTGTCAACTTAAATTAAACAGAATGAACAATATGAGACCACGCCCACCATCTACTGGGGCAGGGGAATTCATTCCTTTCTCCCTCTTCGGAGCTATTCGAACACTCATCTCATTGCCCTGCAGACGAAAGGCTACTTCATCCGATCACCAGTCACGGAGGCATACACACAATAGTAGGCATTTAGACTTAAATTGCACCCTGGGGATTTTAATGCTCAACCACTCTTGAACTTTGACGCGACCTTTTGTCCCCAGCAAGTATATTGTTTGTTGGTCCCTTAAATTCTGTTAATGTTACATAACAACATATTGACTCTATATCTCGACATCTTAATGAGATAAGATGAAACGTACCATGCGCTAATTTCTCCATTGTGCAAATGACCTACATCTATTGCTACTTAACACTCAGAGAGAGTAGATCGAGTAGTTAGTCTGCGATATCATATAGCTAGAGCGGACGTTACATAGTCATATACCAACCAAGCACCTAGGTCATTTGTCGTAAGGATCTCGTTGGAGACGGAACGTTGTAGAAGCACTATCATCAAAATGGGCAAATGCAAAGGTAAGAGTTACCTTTATCATTAAGAACTTATTTTGTTGTGCGTTTGCACAGAAACAGCCTGATGGATATGCCTATACAGATTACGTTTCGTTGCTTTTCTGTTGGCAACTCAATTTGTCATTCAGTGAGTAGTGTAGCTGGGCAGCCCTCAGAAACAAATGAATCGATTTTTAACTCTGAATATGAGAAACCTCTTTGAATTTTCATTGCTTCTAAATGTATAGCATGCCTCAATGTAGCACAGAACAATAGGACGTAAAGCTTCATTCCATTTTTCTACAGGATTACTGGAGAGACTCAAGAATAACGAGTCTATAGTTGTAGCAGAAGGTTATATATTCGAGTTCGAAAGACAAGGCCGTCTGAAGGCTGGTTCCTTTGTGCCTGAAATTGTCGTGGATCATCCCGAACTTGTACGGAAGCAACATGAGGAATATGTCAATGCTGGAAGTGACGTAGTTCTGGCTTTTACAGTAAGTACATGTAGACTTTGAATTACCTCACAACTTGTAGGTTGGTTTAGACGTAAAATACACAAAATTCAGGTGGTGGGGGGGTGGGGGTCGAGTCTGCTCGAAGAATTTCCAATCTTAAATGCCCTTTGACCACTTAATTGAATTTTTGAAAACAGTCCTTTTATTGTTATTGAACATTTTAGTATTATGGTCACCGAGAGAAGCTTCGAGTTATAGGTCGTGAAAACGAGCTAGAAACATTGAACAGAAAGGCTTTACAAATGGCTCGAGATGTCGCCGATAGAACTTCCACATTAATGGCGGGAAATATCTGTAATACGACTGTATATATGAGGGATGATCCTGAAGCTATCAAAAAAACCGAGAACATCTTCAAGGTACGTTCAGGTCAGCCCTATCGTTAGGGTGGGGTACGTGAGGGCTGGGCCCCAGCAAATGAACATTAAGTCCCAGCAAAATCAAAAAGATAAAGATTTTGATACGTTTTTGGCACCTCAAAATTGTCAGAAAAAGGCCTATTAATCTTCAAATTTTCTGAGTACAAAACCTGAGCCCCAGCACCAATTCCTTCCTGGCGACGGGACTGGTTCGGGTAGCCCCTTTCGAGACATCTCTGCAGCAAATGGAAATAGAAAAAGATTCAGCTAATAAAATTGTCGTGGAAAACTTAACACTACATGGTGTTGTCAATCAACATCAGCCAATTCTGGTGCTAAAACCAAGGACATGAATCTCCATTTCATTTCAATTAAGCTTACAGCTGAAGATGGCCAGGCTTACATTTTGAATTTTTATTTACAGGAACAAATACAATGGGCGGTGGAAGAGGGTGCAGATTTTATCGTGGCTGAGACGTACAGCGATCTTGGGGAGGCCATGTTGGCTCTTCAATGCATCAAAAAATACGGAAAAGGTACGAAATCTATATCAAACATTGTGTTCGGTTACATCTCTAAGGACTTCAAAATGATATTCAAGTCTTTGTATTGTGTATTAGAGACCTTCACAGCTTCTTTTTTCATAATTCTGATTTTGATGTCAGACAATTCCACGTCAATGTGATGGCAAGCAAACCACCAAAACAAATTGGATTGAATTAGATCCACAAACATTTACCTCCCCCCTCTTCCACACAATTGACTTTTACGTTTACTTTGAAAAAATATCAAGGCCTTACCGACACCAACACATAAACGAAATATACATTGTAGGTTTACCATCAGTCGTGGCCTTAGTACCTCATTCCAAAGATCACACGTTAGACGGAGTATCATTCCCAGACGCCTGCAAACAACTAGAAGACGCAGGCGCAGATGTAGTCGGATTGAACTGTGGTCGGGGACCAGCGACTATTACTCCTTTGATGAAAGAAATCAAGAAAGTCTGCAAGGTAAAACTTAAAACGATTTGGTCATCTTGGATCATGGTTCTAGATACATGATTGGTTGATATTTTCACTGCCATCAACACAACCAATCCGAATCTTACATTTTCTGATTATATTAACCAGCGTGTGTAGGACGGGGGTGTGGAAGTGCCGAACTGCCCCCAGGGCTTTCGAAACCTTCGGCAGTTTCCGTAAAGCTGAATCTGAATATGTTTCAGAATGCAAGCGTAACTTTCAAGCTATGTCGTTTGTCCCCACGGCTCATATGACCAATACAACGAGTAGAATAATGTAATATGATTATTGTATTTGTATTCGTCTAACTAGGTGCCGCTATGTTGCCTTCCAGTTCCTTACAGATGTACCCCTGAACAACCCACCATGCAGACACTGAAAGATCCCAAAACAGGTATCCATATTGTATATATTTAATGTTATAAAGAATCGTGTCCATCAGCAAGGTCATCAGCCTTATCTCAAGTTTCTTGGCATAGATTCATCAGACATAGGTTCGGGTACAGTTTTGTCCACCATGACAGTCTTCGGCCTATTGGTGTGAACTAGTTTTGGAGTATGACCCAATTCAATGGATTTAAGCTAAACGCTGCAGTTTGACTTCCAATCTTATCAACCACTAGAGTCATAGAATTATTGGACAACCAAGTAACGAATTCTTAATTCTGACATTCTGATCTTTCTTTCAGGTAAACAAGCATTCCCAGTCGATCTACCAGCTCATACTTGTGGACGGACAGAAATTAGAGAATGGGCAGAAGAAATGAAAGCTTTAGGAATCCAGTATATAGGATTATGCTGTGGAAATGCCTCCCATTATCTCAGAGAGGTGGCTGAAGCTTATGGTCGATCTCCACCAGCCAGTCGCTTCTCTACCGACATGTCCCAGCATTTTATTTTTGGAAACCGGAAGGACAATAAGCCTTATTATTCGGAAACTTTGAGAAAAGAAATAACCACCGCTAACTACAAATGAAAAGCAGTCAATATCATACTTTGAAAAGGGAACCGGAATCGGAAATCGAGTAGCAACCAATCAGATTCTGACAAACAATGTGCTACATTGTGTAATCATTGGCTCATATTGAACTAAAGTTAATTCCTGATATCCTTTTTCCATATAGCAAATTATATCAATTTTTGTTAGTTTTGAATAAACCATTTATCCTAAAAGCTGTCTTTCTTAAAGGGAGATAATCATATGTATCACAAACAGATCATTTACCACGAAAGTATTGTCACTGTTTGACCCAGTTTGACCCATACAGGGGTTGGTTAAGTTTCTACCTTTTACAGGCCCCAAGCTAGCAATACCCCTCCCCTAGTTAAATAATGGCCTTTCTGTTGAGGCCTATGATTGGCTGTATTCGGTAACATACTAGCCAATCAAATCGTTGTATTAACAAACTTCTGTGATACATGAAAGGTGACTATTGCAGTCAAGTATAAATACGATGTTCGTATAATGGCTTTACATTGTGAAGATGCAGAAGCCGCTTGACATCGTGAAGATTATGAAGCACAAACCCGTGCCCACGTAAAGAGAACTTTATCGGGTCAACATGTATTTATCACGATTGAATGATGGAATGTAGAGCGAGGTCATTACATCATGTGAACAGCCAGTATGAAGATAAAACACTCATACGGGAGATAAAGCTCAAGATCTGATGATAACATCATTTTTTTGTAAACAAGCCGTAGACATGGGTCGCACAAAAGGTAAGGCAAAAAGAACATATTCAGCAGTCGCGTTGGAAACATGAGGTGAGAGAGGGGGTTTTAATTAGCAGGGGCACTGGGCACAGGCCATTTTTTCACTGTGGGGACCATGAAACATTCAGTTTACATACGGCTATTCAACACCAATACTTATCCCTTATGAAGTCAGTTTGCCCCCATTTGTACACCCCGATCCAGTAGGCTATCGCCGCCATTGATTTTATGTATATATGTTCATAGAGGCAAAGGTAATAGAAATCTCCAGTCAGATAATTTTGTCTTTATTTTGTAATTGAATTTATTCATTCTCTTCCGAATTATGTTAAATTTCATTTTAGAGGATTTTTTCTCCAAAATAAAACAGGTTTGAAGGAGCGGTTAGAGAACAATGAAACCGTAATTGTGGCGGAAGGTTATCTGTTTGAATTTGAGAGAAGAGGCTTATTAAAGGCGGGAAGTTTTGTACCGGAAGTAGTATTAGAACATCCGGAACTGGTTCGTCAACTCCATGAAGAGTTTGTCAGGGCCGGAAGTGACGTGGTGCTGGCCTTTACGGTAATTGAACATAACATTATTCTGTTCCAATAAACTTGAAGTCCGGACATAGGCTTACTAATCTGCGCATGAAACATCTTTCCCAAAGGAAGGCGGCTTCTTCATGATTTTGTTTCTATTTCAGTACTATGGTCACCGGGAGAAACTGAGGATCATTGGTAAGGAAGATCAACTGGAAACACTGAACAGACGTGCTTTAAAAATCGCCCGGGAAGTAGCAGACGAGACTGGTACATTAATGGCGGGAAATATATGTAATACAACGTTGTACGTAAAAGACGACGCAGACGCCATCGAGAAATGCAGAAGTATTTTTAAGGTTGGTATTCTCTGTTGTGTCTGAAGATAAGTCTTGTAAATCTATCTCGGTAATTTCATCTACATGTTCGACAAAGACTGAGTTTAAGAATCCCTTTCCAGCTTGTTTTTGGTGATCAGATCATCTGTATTAATGATTTCCGGTGTTCCTTTTACCTCCTGCTTTTCCATTATTTTTCGTCATTGGGATGATCTGTTAACTACCAATGGAATTCTGTTTTCAGGAACAGATAGAATGGGCTGTAGAGGGAGGAGCAGAGTTTATTGTTGGTGAAACTTTTGCAGACCCGGGAGAAGCTCTTTTGGCTCTGGAGTGTATCAAAAGATATGGAAGGGGTAGGTTGTCGGTTGACATTAAAACCGATTAAGACCAATGGACATCGTCGTTTACGGGACAGAGAGTTTGTTTTCTCTAAATCTTGAATTTAGCCAGTTTGTAGACTCTGCCATATGGATTGCGATTTGGTATATAAATACCATTGTCATCTGATTCCTCTCCTACTCGATCGATTTTCTCCTTGTTGCCAATGTCGTCTGTTTCTAGGTCTACCGGCAGTAATATCGATGTCCCCATTTGCTAAAGATACAACTTACGATGGTTATTCTTACGGTGACGTCTGTAAACAGCTGGAAGATGCAGGCGCGGATGTGGTCGGACTGAACTGCGGGCGAGGACCAGCTACTATTACGCCATTAATCAAAGACGCAAAACTCAAATGCAAGGTACATGTATATCTATCTCCATTTATGCAACTGTCAGGCCCAGTAGCTACAGGGCCCCCTGAACAAATTCTGACAACTGACCAAATCAATTACTGCATCATAAACCATTTCCCCTCCGGATATATTGCTTGCCCGCGAACAATCAAGTCTAGCTACGGGCCTGGCAGCTGTCCCGGCAAAATTTCCCTTATAGCACACTCAATGGCTTTGCATGTTGTCATTATCTCCACCTGAAGTAAATGTATGAAGTAAATGAAGTATTTATTTCATCTAGGCCTGTACAATCTCTTTCTCTTTCTCTCTTAATTTTAACAATTTATCCCTAGGGTCCACTAGCCTGTCTCCCTGTAACTTACAGAACAACCGAAAAACAGCCAAACTTCCAGAGTCTTGCAGACCCCGTAACAGGTAATAATAAACATCTTGTTCTGGTGGGTGTACTTTTGGAATGGGTATAGTCCAGGACAGCAGTATTCAAAGCTCTGAAACATAAGACATAGAAAAGCAGACGTCGCAAACACAAATTGGCCTTCAGAGAGTAACCACTGATACAATTCTTGGATATTGTCACAGCCCTGTACATGTTCGTTTACCATTGCTGTATATAATGTAAGTTTGCATAATTAGGCATGTGGACTCTCCGAAAGAATGACCAAGCTGCATTTTGACATCAGATGACCTTAAAGGATAAACAATACATGCCTTGCTAACGACATTTCTCAAAACAACCATTCTGCTACATATCTATATATAGTTAGACACGATAGTTTTGTGAGATAACGAGATGACATGGCAGAAAATTAATTTGGTACAAATAAACAAACAAGATATCTTATCACCTAGAACAGGTCTTAAACAGTTTCTTGTTGATAAAATTCCAGGTCAGAAGGCGTTTCCAGTCGATCTACCAGCTCATACTTGTGGACGGACAGAAATCAGAGAATGGGCAGAAGAAATGAAGGCTTTAGGAATCCAGTATATAGGATTATGCTGTGGAAATGCGTCCCATTATCTCCGAGAGGTGGCTGAAGTTTATGGTCGATCTCCGCCAGCTAGTCGCTTCTCAACCGACATGTCCCAGCATTTTGTGTTCGGGAACCGGAAAGACAACAACCCTTACTATACGGAAACTATGAGGAATTATATGGTTCAGTAAATATAGCTTGTAATAGATATAGCATATTATTAGAAATAAAATTTACCTCCTACCTTCCTCCAATTTTTATTTTAATCAGATTGAGTGAAGTAACCTACAGAAAATACACTAAACCAAATATCTAGATCTGTATTATAATCAGAATACTAATAGGCCTACAAGCAAATCTTTTTTAAGAAGATCGTTTATGAATTTATTTATTAAATATCGAGCTTCTGTGGTATTTATGTAATTTAACGAGCTAATTTCTAAGCCCTGCGATAATCAAGGGGCGAAACTCTAGATTTGAGACTGGACAATGTTTCTTTATTTACTGTCAAATTTTAACAGGAAAAGGAAAAGGGGTGTATTTTAGGCCTAATCTGAATATTCGTCATTATAATTATGGTAATGTAACCCTTTTTAATCATTCTTTATCAGTCTGTGCTATATGTATCACATTTTTTTCTGTAAAGACGTAATTTTGGCTTTTGGCTTCAGTGGTATGACGTTATAGGCTTGTCGTTTAATTGTCGGATTGGTAACAGTAGGATAGGTAATAGCCTATGGTTGAGTAGGTCCTATAGGCCTATGACTATTGACATCGATAAATGTTGAACATAATATTTGAACTAAATGTTGATGAATAGGCTACTTGTGTAGTCTCATAGAATGTAGCCATCCTATGCAACATAAGATCCATAATGAACTAGTACCAGGTTGAACTCTAACATGATTTGACTAAATGCATATAATGTAGACAATTATAATGATATCAATAGAATGCTTGTGTTCTAATGAGGCACAGTGGAAATGATATTAACATAACTTGAATAACAATGGAATAGCAAATGTATACACATGTATTTTGTGGACCTAGTTTGTAGGACTTTAATTATAACTAAGCTTATGCATTTAGCTAATGATTTGAGTGATGAAATTACACCTTTGCCCTTGTGTTAAGTCGTTTTATCTTTTTATTTTACAGATATGACAAAAAAAATAATATTTGATTGAGAAAATAAAACCGAAAGTGAAACCAGAATGATATACCTGTATATTTTTCCATACATTTTTATGGTGGTGACTCTATCAGGTAATTTTATTCATGTAGTAAAGTGACCATATGCTTTATGGAAACTATAAATGAACATTTGAATGTATTATAGCATGGTTATTTAGAAGCTCTTTAACTCTTAGACTCAACATAGATGTTGATGTAAACAATATTTATTCATGATTTACTAAGTTTTCATTTACTCAGATAAACAATTGTGTCATAAAATATCCAAAGCTTATATCAACTTGTTATTTAACTGTCATATACTAATTAAAAGTAAGATTACTATTACCCCCACCCCCCTCCCCCCTTTCTAAATCTGTTGCCCAGATCATGTGATGATTAATTGTTGTTCCTCTAACTACAGGTATTTATAGTGACTGTCCCCCAGCCAATGTTAATGATGGTACAGTGACCAGTTATAACTATATAGATCCTCAGAATTATGATAGGTTTGTTATTGGTTAATATTTTAGTCCACATAGATTTGTCAACTCGATACCCCTTTCAGAGAGTTCACATAGCTAATAATGTTTATCAAGCATTTTGGTTTGTCAATTCCAAACCCCTGTTAGAGAGTCCACTAGCTAATGTTTATTTTGTATATGTAATACACTTGATTTATTTGTCCATTGTAGAAACTATTCTACCTATAGTTCTGACCGCCGACCATTAGGTTATGAAAAAACCACAGTTTATTTCGGGGTGGGGATTCCTCATCCTTGTATTAAAGTTACAGATGCTAGAAACAGAATGTTTGAAATTATGGTAAGGATATGTTATTGGACAAAGCCCAAAATTTATAGAGGGCTGGGAAAATCTCTCCCAATAAAGTCCCATCCCTTCAGGGGACTGGGATTATTTCCCCCTTTGGAATAAGTCCAATCCTTAAGCCTATATCAAAGGATCGAAAACAAACCTGAGCTCAGTATTTTCAAACTAAATGTCCTGATGAGGACTTTATATCTGGAATATGAGTTGACAACCAGTCTTGTCAGTTTATCAGAATTTGAGCTTTTCTAAATTACATTTTTTTCACTTCAGATTCAAACCACCCCATCCGCAAAAATATGGTAAGTTACAATATTATCAATTTGACCTTTCAAATAACTTGGTCTGAATTCAAAAATCATGTGACCAGTTATATTTATGTGATTAGGAATAGCAGGTTTAAACAGTAGTAGTTGAGAAAGTCTTTATTGCCATTCTGATAGAGATTTTGTTAATTATCTATCTTCAGTTTGAAAAAAGGAAAAAGGTCTCAAGAGTTGTGTGGAGTAAGTTTTTTTCTGTACTTTCATTTTCTTTTTTTATG
>NW_008709504.1:321253-349563 GCF_000327385.1 Lottia gigantea
CTGGTAATACAGTATATATAGAACTGTTCTGTTATTATATTATAGTTTGACACATTGAGAGATTGTGATGTATCTCCTGGTAATACAGTATATATAGAACTGTTCTGTTATTATATTATAGTTTGACACATTGCGAGATTGTGATGTATCTCCTTGTAATACAGTATATATAGAACTGTTCTGTTATTATATTATAGTTTGACACATTGAGAGATTGTGATGTATCTCCTGGTAATACAGTATATATAGAACTGTTCTGTTATTATATTATAGTTTGACACATTGAGAGATTGTGATGTATCTCCTGGTAATACAGTATATATAGAACTGTTCTGTTATTATATTATAGTTTGACACATTGAGAGATTGTGATGTATCTCCTGGTAATACAGTATATATAGAACTGTTCTGTTATTATATTATAGTTTGACACATTGAGAGATTGTGATGTATCTCCTGGTAATACAGTATATATAGAACTGTTCTGTTATTATATTATAGTTTGACACATTGAGAGATTGTGATGTATCTCCTGGTAATACAGTATATATAGAACTGTTCTGTTATTATATTATAGTTTGACACATTGAGAGATTGTGATGTATCTCCTGGTAATACAGTATATATAGAACTGTTCTGTTATTATATTATAGTTTGACACATTGCGAGATTGTGATGTATCGCCTGGTAATACAGTATATATAGAACTGTTCTGTTATTATATTATAGTTTGACACATTGAGAGATTGTGATGTATCTCCTGGTAATACAGTATATATAGAACTGTTCTGTTATTATATTATAGTTTGACACATTGAGAGATTGTGATGTATCTCCTGGTAATACAGTATATATAGAACTGTTCTGTTATTATATTATAGTTTGACACATTGAGAGATTGTGATGTATCTCCTGGTAATACAGTATATATAGAACTGTTCTGTTATTATATTATAGTTTGACACATTGAGAGATTGTGATGTATCTCCTGGTAATACAGTATATATAGAACTGTTCTGTTATTATATTATAGTTTGACACATTGAGAGATTGTGATGTATCTCCTGGTAGTACAGTATATATAGAACTGTTCTGTACAGATTGTGAAGAGTCAGACGTCAATTTATGGTACCGAATTAGAATGAGTAATAAAACTGGTACGTCAGCTTTTAAATTTTGTATTTACCAAAATGGAGTTATACCCCTTTACAAGATTGTATTTTCTTTTCTAAGCCTATTTTGAAACAGAAGAGTAGGATATAAACCTTTATTTCATTTCATTAGTTTAATAAGATACAGAACAGTGGGATGTAAAACCCCATTTCATTTCATTAGTTTAATAAGGTACAGAACAGTAGGATATAAAACCCCATTTCATTTCGTTTCAGATCGAGATATAGAGAATTGGTGTTCCGATGTGATTCAGGAATATCCACGAGATTTAAAGTCAGTGACCCTCCCTGATCATTTCAGCTACCCTCCTTCTGCTAATGATGATAAAAACCACAGTGCTGTGTTACAATGTAGTCTTCTGACTTTGGTCTTCACATATTCCGCTGTTTTTTTCTTAAATTTTGTATAACCATTGTCATGATTTGAAATGAAAATATGTTTTTTGCATTTTGGGACAGAAATTTGTGATTTTTAAAAGTTCAATACTGCACTTAAAAACAAAATCATTCCTTTTACATTTACATCCCATTTGGATAATTATTATTATACTATTTACAACAGAACTTTTGTTTCATTCCAAACAATTTATGATTTTGATTTATCTTTTTTATGATATAGTAGATCCAGTTTCAATGGCAATTCTGAATGTGAATTTCAAAACTTAAACAAATTCTTAACATAAAAAAAGGAACGGAGCCATGTTTTTTTTATTTATCTGATATTTTTGTATATAGGTAGTGTAAAATGTAGGTTTGACTAATTTGTAATTTTTTTTTTCCTATGGAGGCTGGCCCTCAGCTGATTTAAAATCATTTTCTTATGTTAATAAATTTTGTTATTTCTGTTGTTTGTAAGGGCCTTATTCTTAAAGCTTAACTTGAGATGGTTTTACTGTTCCAGCCTGATTGGTCAATGACTATGATCGGTTAAAAATTTAGTTTTATTATCCAATCAGATGGTTTTATTTTTTAGATTTGAATTTTTACTTAGTTAAATTTTCGAGAATAAGGCCACATTACTTACTTACTTTATTTACTTAATAAACATTACTAATTCCACAATATATCATTTTATAAATATCTTTCACCATGTCTGTATTTTATAACTTGACCATATTTTTATAATAAACTGGTAATATATTTTTGTATCACTTGTTCATGATTACCCCCACAACACACCTGCTTGCCCAATCTTCTCTTTGCTCTCATCCTTTGTCTTCTTCTCATCCCCTTCATCCGAATCCTTCTCGTTGCGTTTGTCACCTTGCGGCTAAGAAGTAGTCCAAATTTCTTCTTCAAAATGATTCTGTAGAGCAATCTTTCGCCGTGTGGGTGTATGTTCTCATTGGAAACTGCTAATTATGTTCAGATTAAAGCTAGGTTCCCACCAGATAAAGTTTTAAAGATGAGAAATTGACCGAACAGAAATTAGGATTATAATCATGACCATGTCATTTCTATTTTTAACTTTAAAATATCATTTCTGTATGAGAGTGACACTAGACGGTTTTTAATTTGTCATTTCGGTGACTTTTATCTTGTTATGGTCATGTTGTTTTTTAACATGTTAAGGGTCGGACAAGGTAAAGATTTTCTCCATATGAACAAAATTGACAAAAGCGGCTTATTTGTCAGTCATATCAAAATTGTACTGATGTTAATAATTGCTATTTTGTTAGGGGAAAAGTAAATTTTATCTGCGTTTGACATCGATATTATTAATGTATTTTCGGTCTTTTTAAGCCGATCATTAGACATACATGTTTGTCAATTAGAGTGATCATTTCTATTAAAATCTATTAGAGATTTTAAACCTGAATGATTTCAGTTCGTTTCATTCATGAAATAAAACAAATTAGACTTGAGATATTCTCAATTCAGTGCGTGCACGGACTTGACATGTATAGCACACGACGTATTATCGTTGGTGTCGGAACGCGCATGTGTACTACTAATACGAACTCGTATAGATTTACAGTTCATTTTATCTGTGTTGCGTTACGTTTCACATGGTTGTGTCAGTTCAGCGACTATTTGGGTCGTAAGATACAGTTAAGGCATGTTGTCAAATAGAGACCAACAGTAATCGGTAAGATTTTCTTTAATAATTAGGCTTTGCCGGACTTGTATGGCTGAGCGGCGAATGGTCCTAAGATCGGGCAACATTTTTGAGAATATGGTGCGCCTTTAAATATTTGGAAGATGGGTATGTACATCCATATGCATTTAGCTTGCTTACAGAATTTAATAGAGTTTTACGCCCCAGAAATTGTGTCCTTGCCACTCCCGATTATACCATAAGAGTACAGGCGCACTGATTGAAACTATTTTCAAAATACATAATATTTTATTGCAATAACTAAAAGCTATTAAATTTGTTTTCTACAAACATTTTTACTCATTTGAAATTATTTAATATTTAAGTAAATGTGTATTTTTATACTAAATAGAAAATTCCGAACATGCATTAAATGTCAACAGATATTAAGAAATCGTCTGTTCTTAAAAGTCAGGTGTGTGGTCAACACTTGAAGAATCATATTTTGGGGACACTAAACAGTTAGATCGACATGGATACGTATAGGATGATAATAAGTAAGATTATATATATACAGTGCCGTTTCGATGAATCATGTAGGTGAGGGGACCGAGCACAGGTCACAAAAATCTCTTTCAATAAGTTAAAGCCACCCCACCTCGTAGTAACGCCAGTGAGTACACCAACTGAACATTTTGCAAATTTTATTGACTTGCCCAAAAAGTCTTGATTACTTTTCCTTTAAACTTTCCTGTAATACATCCCCAGTCCTGAACTATTATCAACTTTGTCGTTATTTCCGGTTATGACATAGCAAGTGTTCCCATAGTGATAAGTAAATTTGCACATGCATCGGTCTAAACATAGCAGCAGACACCTGATTACACTTTTGACGTCATAAACTTTGGTACCATTAGGTTCTTTACGATTTGTCTGATAAACTTTCATTCTGGCTTCCCGGTATCGTAATGATAATTCTGAAAAAATGGAGTTTTATGTCATACATGCTTTGCCGAATTTCTTACCTAGTTATGACATTTTTGCCCGTAAAACTCTCTTTCGGGGCTGCGAGGCTCCGCCACTGATGCATATGATTAGGTTTCAGTGTTACATCTAATTAATCGTAAGCTTACCCATTTTTTGACAAAGAGCGTGATTTCTATCTGTACACAGGGTGCTTCGCCACTGTACTGAATGGTAGTACAAGATTCGAACACACCTCTGCGAGTAAAGAAAATTGGGTTCACCCTCAAACCATTCAGGGGAATATTGAGAAGTTTTATTCAACCAAACCCCACCCCTTTTCCATCCCCATTCTAGTCTAACAGGGTGGTATTCGTAAGCTAACCAAACTTCTGACGCCAAACTGAAAAGAGAAAGAAGCACTATAACCTACATTTTCGCCTCCCCCAGCCCACTTTGGCAAATTGTCTGTATTCCTTTACCCACTCGAAGAAAGAAGGAATGTCTGTCGTCGTTTCCGGTTACGTATTTTCAAAGTGACATTGCACGTTCATCGACCTAAATTTAGTCCTACTGATATATTTACAGAAGACCCAATGGAGGCTTACCTTTCCTTACTGAGAATATCATAGACAAGGTCTCTCTGCTCAAGGGTAATGACCACAGCCAAACCGTCATACCCCAACTCTTGACACCGACTATTAGCCTCGTTATAGGTGTATCTCTCATTTAGAAAATAATACCGGTTCCCACAAATAGCCTTTTCTGAAATATCAAATAGTAACCTCAAATTCACATGTGGTGCATATAAATAAACCAAGTACTAACGATTCGAACCCCAAAACAAAACTAACGATTCGAACCCCAAAACAAAACCCGAAGTCCAAAACAACATTTTGGCAAAACATTGGTAGCAGCTAATGAACTTTTCTTTATTTCTAAGACTTTCTAGCTGGAGTTCAAGAGATTTAGAGGGGTGAATTTTTGAGTTGGCTTATTATCCAATTCACCAACGAGACAACTGACCAAACATCAGTCAACAAAAATAGTCAACACATAACCCAAAATACATGGTATTGAGTATTGTGGGTCTATTTTTACCATTGGCGATATGATTTTAAATACTTTTGTAAACAGTATTGTCCATTCACATACTTTAGTACAGCTAAACTTGGAACGGTCCCAAGCCCGTAACCAATTCCATTGCTGTAACTAAACACCTCTCATCATTGCTCTTCCGTATATATTATATTACTTCCATGTGAACAATCAAGTTAGCCTGTTCTGTTTCAGATATAATTTCCATCATCAGGCAGTAAGTTTGAGGATGAAATTGTTTTACTTACCTTCCGATAGCAGATTGTCTGGATCTTGGCTTACTATTTCAGTGACTAAACACAGTAGAATTATATAATAGACTTCCATGTCTTGATACATAGAAACCAAATGAAATACGGTTCCGCAAGTTAATAAATTGGAATTTCGTATACTAATATTTTTATTTGATGATTGGTCTATTTTGATCTTTAAATAAACAGAACTCGTGCATTTTACAATATTGAAATCAATGAATCAATTTGGGAGACCTAGAAGGTATTTATAAAGACCGTAAAGCTCTTGGCAATGTAAGTTAACAAGTTCTTTTGGAATTTTTTCATTTTCATGCCTCAGATGAAAAATCAATGATGCAAACTTACCGATGCTAAACACCATTTCATTGCTAAAAATATACATATATCCACATTTGGGGTGGGGGGGGGGGGGGTGCTGGGCCAAGAATTTTGTTTGAGTGGAGACTCGAAACTTAACGAATAGTTCCGAATGTTTTGATGAATGATGACTTGATATTTATCGTACAATTCCGAATGTCACAGAAGAAGATTCGAAATTTAGCGAACAGTTTCGATTGTTTTGATGAATGTAGACTCGAAAGTCAACGAAATGTTTCGACTGTTTTGATAAATGTAGACTCGAAATCCAACGAACAGTGTTTTGATAAATGATGCATGGGTTCAAAATTTAGCGTACAATTCTGAATGTTTAAAATAAATGAAGACTCGAAATGTAAAGAACAGTTTCGAATGTGTTTGAATAAATGAGGACTCGAAATAATAATATAACTCAATGATGATTCTGAACAATACATATTTCTTTGTTTCATATTGACTTCCCGTCGTGATGTGGCTATTGAAGGACAATATTTTTCAAGTCAATCTGGTCTATTTTTTATATTTTTTTTTACTGAAAAATAGATAAGCTAGTTTTTGTAATAAAGAGTCGATGTAAATTTGGTATTATTAAGTGTGTTTTTTATTTCGTTGTTATTGGTGGAAGTGAAAGGTTCTTAAGTTTGACATTGAGCTTGAAAAGGTATGTGTCTTTTATCGAAACGATAGTTCAAGCACAGTCGGTTTGAGTGTTGCAATCTGTACTCACATAGTTAATCACATGGCCGACATCAAGTTTGTGAAATTCGACATGACGTGTCTATAATCTGAGGTACGATCTCTGGAAACTTTCTCCTTTCATTCTTATTAATTGTAAATACATCCTATCAATTAAAAACTAATTGTCGGCGTTTTTCTAACACTAGATCAGTCGCCAAAACGTACTTACGCCTGCTTGTAGTTGACGTAGGATTTAGGCGACATATTTACTTAAGTAAAAATTTACGTCTTTTAGTGAAACGCAAATTTTACCTACATATATACTTTCGTAAATATTTATACTTACGTACCTTAGTGAAACGGGGGCCAGGTATCATCTGGTAACGTTAATAATCAAACGGCCATATAACATTCAGAAATGATAAGTAATACAGTGAATATCAAGCTCTGTCATCTGGTAACGTTAATAATTAGAAGGCCATATCACATTTAGAAATGATAGAGTATTCGTGCGACTACTATCAAAACCAGGTGGGAAAAGTACTTTAGTTGACACAGTTTTTAAAGGTATACGACCTCTTAGAATGAACATGGAATTTAAATTCTTAAAGATAGCCAACACGTATATATATTCATCAGTTGGACTTACCATATGTCATGACTACAGAATAGAATCTCTATATAACACGATATATCTATTAAACTAAATTATTATGGAAAAACACTTCTAAATGTATTTTGAAATTACTTAGATTAATGGATTTAAACTTGGTTTATGGATTTATAGGATTATAGAGGGATTCTGTTGTATAGTTATGACACCAGATAAGTCCACTGATGAACGGAGACTCATTTTAACCAAGTTTGAAAATTTCATGTTGTTGGACATCCTAAGTGGTAGCATACCTTTAAACTGGTGTCCAATCCGAACAATTGTCTCGCCACATCTGGAACAGTTTACATAAAGCTGGAATTTATAACACTAACATGTCCCATTCACTATTTCAATATCGGCCCAGTTGCCATTATCTAAAGTGGTATATAGGTCTTATATAACCCTGGTATATCAACTATTGCCCTGCGTATATAGATAATATATAAGTGATACAGAGTTCAAATTGATATTCGCCGTTTGATAATGCGAGTACAGTTGCTGCATTTTGTAAGACTTGTTGGTTTAAAGGTAGGAATGAATATTTTTCTTAGTATTTTTCAGTTGATGTTTTTGGTTTATTTATTTGGGTGGTGATTGTTACTTATATTTGTGTAATTTGCAACGTCATATACCAATCAGTATGTAACATGAAGTATAGTATTATAGTAGTAAGCTGTTGTCAATATTAGTTAGCTTAGGTGTATTAATCAGGTTGCAGAACTGTTTGACAATACCATGACAGTAGGTTACTTCATATGCCAGTATCGTTAAAGATACTTCTACGTGTACACTTAAGATGGAATTAAGAAATGGATCTGGGGCTAGGGAAAACCCGTAGCACGAAAATATTTTTGACATCTTCGTCATCCAAAATCCCATAAATATTGAACCTAATTATAACGTAAACCATGCGTGTGTAAAGTGTTTTTATTTTGAATATATAATAAGTAAAATCTCGTACACATACACTGGAGGTCAATAATTAGATCTAACTAGTGAAGGAGAAAGTGTTCACGTTGACCTGGGATTAAACAGATTTTGTATCAAGGTCTTTCAAATGAAGACAATTCTAGGCCTATACCTTACCATAGTATCGAGTCCAAACCGCAAGCAGAGTGCGCACAATGATAGTTTGTCTGCGGTTACGCCATAAACGTTTAATGAATATTGTATTTAATTGCGTAATTTGGAAGGTATTTGTTATATGAGCATGGTGTATTAAAAGTCCGGTTTTTAAGTGTTATGTATCATCTTAATTTCTTATATACTGGTTTACTGATATTATATAGCTACACTTTTAAGACTGTTATCCCCTACATGTATCGTGCAGGTGTACATGTGCGTTCTTGAAACTGTCCAACAAGTAGTAAGTCCTGTTCGATGTATTCTGTGTCCTATGTGTTGGATATAATGAACGTGTTTTTATATCATGTGCTACACAACTTACTCAACTCAAGTACACCTATATTACTCTTAATTTACATCTTGATCGTGTGGCCGTTGGTGCAGGTTTGACTGTATCTTATTCCATATAGGGTGCAGAAAAGGGGGACGTAAAACTCCATTCGATTTACACCTTTGATTAACTTTGTTATTTTATATTTCCAGGGTTCTCCAAGGGTCTGAAAGGACAACCTCCGAGGAACACAACCAATAGCCGACAAGCCTTGTGGAAAACGGAAAGGAAACGTTGACGAATAAAGATGACTTACATACTGTAACACAAAAGACTAGATTGGCTTTCATCTTTTTTAGGAAAAGGGAAATTAACGAAAACAAAGCCTTGACAAGTTTTAAATGAATTAACATTTAAATGTATAAATTTTGAATTCGTGGTATAAATCTGTGTTGTTTTATTCTTGAACTATAACCAGGGGTTATTTTATTTCTAAAACAAAACAAATGTCATTTTACAAAAAGGAAGTCTGCATTACTCAACTTTTTCCGAAGTAAAAGTTAAAGTTGCTTCCGCTACGTCGTTGTCGTAGACGTTATAACGCATGATTGTGTACTTCAGATAAATGCTGTTGCATTGCATCAAGTGTTTTACGATTTCGTCTACTTTCAGAAAATTAATCATCCGACCGTTATTGATGTTGAATAGTTGAAGATTCATTAACGTTTATGGTGCGTTTTTGTAAGCGACCTGTTGCCATTACGTTTAACGATCTGTTGTGTTTAACGCAATCTTTCAAGATTGTTCTTTTATTAACCGCTTGTTGTTGTGTTGCGTCTAACTCTGATCATTAGCGTTTGGTTTTAAGAGCTTGTTGCCTTTGCGATTTAATATCCGACATTGTTTTGCGTCCAGATTTCAAAAGCATCATTAACGTTCATCAACTTTTTCATTACTTTTAAAGTGTAACGTTTTACGACTTTGATAACTGAAAACCAACTGACATTACTACCAAGGTGTTACCATTGCGATTTACTATCCGACATTGCGTTCTGCTTTAACGAACTGCCCTCATTGCTAACGTTTACACACTACCAACGTAGTACCCTTTACGACCCAACATTGTGTTACGTCAATTTTTGTACTAAATGAACAGTTTGTACGTTGATTTCATTCATGAGAGATTTTGAACTGATTTCAGAATAATTCTATCATTTAGCTGTAATTAGTCGGGATTATGATGAGATTTTAATGATTATTAGGACAGCCTAGTGTTACAGATGTTAGTTGTCGCCTACGTCGGCTGATGGACTGATCTCGACAATTGCTGATTTCGCTATTTGACTCAGTGAATTTTTTCCACTTTTGGAAACTGTGTTTGTACTTTTGGACTGATCTTGAAAAGTGCTGCTCTGGGACTCTTTTTCCACACTTGCAGTGACTGTTGTTGATTAGTGGATTGGATACAAGCGTTAAACGTGAAAGCGAAAGTGAAAGTAAAAGATCAAATAAACTAAACTCCGGAACATGTATGTGTCTTTAAGTGTATTTCTTATTAACATAATCTAAGAATCGGACACCACTGCTTACCGGGATATTCCTTTTCCATATTTGGACTTAAAAATAATACAGTATAGTAGTTTTACAACAAGGAAATAGTAGTGAAACTGATACAAAAAATCCTGTGGACTGTTAAATTTTTCGAAAAAAAATAATTCTTTATACTAAAGACTAAAATAACGTTTTAAATCTGTACACAGCTCATTGTAAAGAAATTGTTTAGCCTACTTTAGTGAACTGAACTAGTTTGTTTATTATCATAATCGCTGGACGAAAACGTTGGTCGTAGTATACGAGATCAAGTGTTGCGTTTATCGGTGCGACAAAAACTCAAACAAGCATCTGTTGGTCGCAGGACAACAGGTGTTGTTATTAGCGTTACGACAAAAACTTAAAAGCATACCTGTTGGTCGCAGGATACTAGATACGGTGTTGAGTTTATCGTTACGACAAAAACTTAAAAGCATACCTGTTGGTCGTAGGATACTAGATACGGTGTTGAGTTTATCGTTACGAAAAAAACTTAAAAGCATACCTGTTGGTCGTAGGATACTAGATACGGTGTTGAGTTTATCGTTACGACAAAAACTTAAAAGCATACCTGTTGGTCGTAGGATACTAGATACGGTGTTGAGTTTATCGTTACGACAAAAATTTAAAAGCATACCTGTTGGTCGTAGGATACTAGATACGGTGTTGAGTTTATCGTTACGACAAAAATTTAAAAGCATACCTGTTGGTCGTAGGATACTAGATACGGTGTTGAGTTTATCGTTACGACAAAAACTTAAAAGCATACCTGTTGGTCGTTAGATACTAGATACGGTGTTGAGTTTATCGTTACGAAAAAAACTTAAAAGCATACCTGTTGGTCGTAGGATACTAGATACGGTGTTGAGTTTATCGTTACGACAAAAACTTAAAAGCATACCTGTTGGTCGTAGGATACTAGATGCGGTGTTGAGTTTATCGTTACGACAAAAACTTAAAAGCATACCTGTTGGTCGTAGGATACTAGATGCGGTGTTGAGTTTATCGTTACGACAAAAACTTAAAAGCATACCTGTTGGTCGTAGGATACTAGATACGGTGTTGAGATTATCGTTACGACAAAAACTTAAAAGCATACCTGTTGGTCGTAGGATACTAGATACGGTGTTGAGTTTATCGTTACGACAAAAACTTAAAAACATACCTGTTGGTCGTAGGATACTAGATACGGTGTTGAGTTTATCGTTACGACAAAAACTTAAAAACATACCTGTTGGTCGCAGGATACTAGATACGGTGTTGAGTTTATCGTTACGACAAAAACTTAAAAACATACCTGTTGGTCGCAGGATACGAGTTCCGGTATTTCGTTTGTCTATACGAAAAGCCCAAAATCAAAAAGTGTTGCCATGGTAATAACATTGGAGGATATGGTGTTAGGAGAAGAGAATGAAGAGAAAGTAGAAATGGGTGAATGTAGAGAAAGAGAAGAAGGAATGAAAGAAAAGAAGAAAGAAAGAATTGTGCTGTCGCCAAACAGAACAGTAATAGTCGTGACTAAAACAGAGGGCGTCCAGACTGACCACGTGTTTCTCAAAAGTTTGTTAAAGAATAAAAAGAATCCAGGTAGAATAGACAAGATTAAAGTCATTCGAAGGTGAGTTTGTAATTTTGTCTTGCATGAATAATGATTTAAACAGGGTAGAGCATGCCCTCTCTTTCTGGAACAACTAGTATCATTATGCAATGGTTTTACCTGTTTGTTCTTGTAAACTATATAACGAATTCTGGAACACGGAATATGCTACAACTCTACAACAGAATGTTTAACTTTTCGCAATTCGTTCTTGTATGATATATACAGAGTAGGGCATGATTCCAATATCTGGAACCTTAAAGCCTACGACTCTACAATGTACTTCAAAATTATATAAAACAACTTAAATGTGTATAAACAGCATTAACGTTAACTTTGTTTTATTTTCAAAACGAGCCATTATAACAGTAGACCATTGTCATAATAAAAACTTTTCTATAGACTAAAACTCTTTAGTTTGTATCTTACATGACCTCTGATAAACTTATATAAAAAAAGATACGTAAAAAATCACAGTTGAAAAAGTAAAAATGTTGTAAAATCAAAGTGACCACATCATGGTCATAAAACCATTTAAAAAAAGCTTAAAAACGACGGACAATGAACAAATCCTTTTGATGTTAAATGTTTAATACTGAAAGTTAAATGACCTATTACTGATCCGCAGCAGGTTTCAACGTTTGAACTTTCATTGTTCTTATAACGTATATACTACATGTAGATACAAAATAATCCTTCATCTTGTAGTATTAACTATATAATATACATACATAGGATGTATTGACCACGCTGTTAAAGGTCCGTACCACTTAATACTATCATGATTCAGCACCTCTTTAATATATATGCAATATGATCAACAAAACAACAGTTTGGACAAGGGATGTTAAAGGTGTTGTTCCACTGTGAAAGGATATTTCCCGTAGTTAATCTTATTTCTCGAGAGTTTAGTTGAAATAACATGAAGAGAGCATATTACATGTATAAAAGGCGTCGCAGTATATCTACTTCTTTCGATCTAATTGAATATTCTAAAAATCGAACGCGCCCCTGATTGAGAATATCTGAAACACAGAAGTTTGATATCGATGTTTGATTACATTGATATTATCACTTTTGATATCAGGCTGTAATAAATCTGTTACAGATAGAAATACAGATAACAGGTGATAAAAACTCTTCCCACGGTTGCCCACACGTGTACCACTGAAACTCTGTCCCATAAGAAGTAAATTTTGATAGAAAGGCTCAACTAAACTTAATAACAGTGTATAAAACAAGATTTTTCGCTAAGCTGAATATACGGGCAAATGGGAAAGGATATAGACAGGGTGTATGGGGGTGTATGTTATTGGTGTACGGTGGTGGAGAAATTATTAAAAAATAATGTAACATGCATGTAACAAAGTTGGACAATGTACAAAATATGAATAGAATAAAATGACATCAAACGATGATTTGATATCCATCCTGGATTATTCAGGTATTTTCAGTTGACTAATAGTTGTATGGGGAAGTCAAGATGAAATATTCGTGAATACATATTCACATGTTAATTTGAAAATAATATGAAGTTATATTCTTTATGCGAGCGACGTCAAGAATTTTTATTGTATAACTCTTTCATGACTGTTTTGAATAACGTGTATTTTGCAAGGGGGTCATGAAAAAAAGAGATTATTCTTTAGGTTTGTCAATTTCAAATCCCTTTCAGAGAGTCTACATAGCTAATAATGTTTGTTTGAAATTTACGTTTGATGACTTGTTATCCCTTTTATAGATTCTACATTATAGCTAATAATGTTTATCTCGTATCTAGGTTTGTCAACTCGACATCCCTTTCAAAGAGTCCACATGGCTAATAATGTTTATCTCGTATCTAGGTTTGTCAACTCGACATCCCTTTCAAAGAGTCCACATGGCTAATAATGTTTATCTCGTATCTAGGTTTGTCAACTCGACATCCCTTTCAAAGAGTCCACATAGATAATAAGGTTTATCTCGTATCTAGGTTTGTCAACTCGACATCCCTTTCAAAGAGTCCACATGGCTAATAATGTTTATCTCGTATCTAGGTTTGTCAACTCAGCATCCCTTTCAGGGAGTCCACATGGCTAATAAGGTTTATCTCGTATCTAGGTTTGTCAACTCAGCATCCCTTTCAGAGAGTCCACATAAATAATAAGGTTTATCTCGTATCTAGGTTTGTCAACTCAGCATCCCTTTCAGAGAGTCCACATAGATAATGTTTATTGGGTACATAAAGATTAAGATGACGTGGACAATGAGGAAAATCGTCGGTCCGGATATGACCTGGGAAATGAGCTTTTAAACACTAACTATGGATATACTAGAAATGACCTTCAGTTGTCAGTCAATGGCCGCCCATTATTCATCGCCTTTTCATTTAAAATTATTGTCCTAGTTTGTAAATAACGCATTTAAAGTTGACTGGCTTTTCCGTTTAGAAAGGTTATTAGTGCTCAGTTTTATCATTAAGGAAATAATATGATTCACTCTGTTTCGAGTCGAATGAAGATTTCTGGCGTTTATAAATATCGTTAGGTGGAGTGACCGAATGGGGGCCACAGTATTTTCACAGGGCCAATATTTTAATAACTCAAAAGTATGGAATTCAAAACTAGAGGCTGGGGCAGGGGGCGGCATGTAGAAACGCCACTGTTAGATAATTGGTAATGCTAGATTGTCTCCCTTTGGTTACATTTTGCGTTGAACAGATAAAATATAGATAGAGGCTTTTAATTGATGGAAATCTTATTTAAATTAGATTATAATTTCAGTTTTCTTTGTATTGTAATCTAACAAGTTTTCTACCACAGTCGTGTTCTGATGACGTTATTTTAAAAAATCAGAACGTGCCAGCAGGAAACTGTTCCTCAACCCTTAAGAGCTTAATATTATAACTTGAGAGTTTCTACAATAAAAAAACAGTGTCATCATTACTATAGATCTGTGACTCGTGGGTCGTCAATCGGAAAGTCCCTACTTGACAGTTTCCCACACCCTGTCGCCACTGTAGAATGTGAGAGGGTTATAATAAGCTTTGAAGTGGTCATTAAGCACTCTAATATGATCTTATCAATAGTAAAACAAGTTGATACACCTTTTGCCTGATTTCACAATATATAAAGAGAGATAACCAATCTGATTACACAGCGAAAATATATCAGAGATAACACGGGTCTTCTATAATAAGGGTCTGTCTTCTAACGACCCCCTCTCCCCTTAAAAGCGAAAACATACCAGTAGAGATAACAAGGAGTTTTTTAATAAAGGGACCGTCATCTATCGACCCCCCCCCCCCCCCCCCTTTCTTTCTCCCTGACATATATTTGGCTTGTGCTTTAAGTACACGGTTATATCAACAATAAAAACATTTACAGTTTCTTTTGTGTTGAATATGATTTTTGATTTTCGATTGTCCACTTTAGTCTTAGAACAAATTTTTATTGAAAATATCAAAAGCTATAAAATAATGGATCTCGGCGAGTTTGTTCTTGACCAACTGGGATGGCAACTTTAACTGACATATACCAACCGATAACAACTAATATTATATTATATTATATACCAATTACAGTAAAAATAAGTCATTCAACTGTGCTGTTTACAATATTTCTGAATCAAGGTTAACAACGTTGTTCGAATTTCTCCTCGAGTTCATCGGCATATATTGATTGAGATAACTCATTTTCCAACTTGACACCATTTTCTGTTTGTAAACAAAGTCTTATTTCCGATACTTTCAAATTTAGATATCTTTATTTTTGAAATTTCTCACTTCTAATTGATCGATGGCTTTATTAGGAGTAGCCTATTTTTAAATTGTTTGTTTAGAATATTGTTTGTTCTTGTATATATCAGGAACACTTAACGCTTCTATTAGCACCTTTCTCATTTCCTCGCATTTCCTACCAGACATCTGTGGTACCTGTGATTCCAGAAAAACACTTGAACAATTGCTTGAAGATAATTCATACATGGATAAAGTCGTAAAGAAGTCGGATTTTAGTTCTTAAACGTGAAACGTTTGGTGTATATATTATGTTTGAAAGGAATATAGAAATCAATTCGTTGATTAAAAGGGAGGTGTGTTCATATCAATAAGGGAGTAATGATTTCTCGTTGAAAGTTTGTTTGGATATAACTATTCAAAAATTCTTACCTATTGGGTTTATTACTTTCAAACATAGAAATGAAATGAATGGAGTTTTACGTCCTACTTTTCTGCACCAGTTTGGACCAATGAAGGCGGGAAACGCTTAACGACTAATAAATATATATTTCATTATATACCCTGTAAATTGATGTGCACTCACACTGTCGCTTTAATAGTACATGAGCCCGAATATAGATTTTTGTGATGAAAACATTAATAAAGACTTGAAAAGATTAGATGACATGCGACCTTTGAGAGAAACCGATAAGACCGGTATCAATATACAATACATATCAAATAGACCCACTCCTATCTCCTAATGGTGAAGCTTATTGTCTAGATAAACAGTTTAAAATAAGGGAGGAGGTCAGTGGGTCTGTTTGTGTAGTTCTGGAAAACGTTAGTCTGCTATGCTGTGTGTACAACAACATGAATTGGGCACTAGGTAAGGTTTCTCTGTCTTTAATGCACGTGTACAAAAATGCACGTGTAAATTGATATGATGCAATTATTGGATGTATTACTGTGGCCATTTTATCAAAGTGTTCTACATTTTTTATTCGCCATTTCTCTGTTTAATTAACTATCTTGATTATGGGGTTGTGTATTGCTTTTGGTTTTGACGATGAAAGGGGTGCCTTAAACAACGTTGTTTAAATGAGGGCTATCGGTATTGCAAGCCCAGAAGTTAGAATTTTGAATCTCACCTAATCTCCCCACCCCTCTCGAAAATCCCAATCAACAGTCGACTGAAAGAGCTATCCATTTTTTGGACTATGGTCAATATTTCATTGAAACTAAAGAGTGTTACTCCCCCTTGACCTTTATAAAAGAATCAAAATTTTATCAAATAGTACAATGGCCTTGTGAGTTATTATAACATTTCTTCTACTATGTGTAGGCAGCTAGATTGGGACTATTAACATACAGGGTCGCGAGGGACCGGAATTTATCTAGGCCTACCATTCCTGAAAATAGCAAGAAGTGTCGGTTCTTTTATCAGTGGGTGTCATTTACACAATAGACCATGTAGGCACAAATCAGGCTGTCATTCTCAGCCAAGGCTATCCTGAAGAGAGAATCATAGATCAATCCAAATTGATAGCTGGACTATATTTTTCTCACTCCTATAGAGTGAGTTCCCATCATCTACGTAATACAAACTTGACCCCCCTTGTGGCCCCTTTTCCACATTAGCTGCCCTGATGATGGATGTCTATCCGCTACACAATGCGAAATGAATATCTAGGTGGTATTTTTGGCTCCTATGTGGCGAGTGCCCTGGCTTCTCAGAAAAGAAACTTTACACCTTAAAGCCATTTTTCCATATAATTAGCTGCCCTGACGATGGATGTCTATCCGAAACACCGTAGGCCTTACACTTATTGACACTAAACGAAAATCTCTTGTCATTTCACGCAAACACTTAAGGCAAATGTTGACATTTAAATTTCACTGTAATCGAAAACTTCTTGGAAAGTAGAAGGTGGGCTTAAGTATTATTTCCCTTCATCAAAACAGCTGTATCGAGCGTGTCGGGTTTTCCCTACATGACGTAATGTTACTAATAATAGTAATGACTAAGGGAAATTTGAACCAATCAGTGAAGGGAATCACTATCTTGTCATTGGATGAACCAATCAAATACCTAGAAATTAATTGATACAATTTCTATCTCATTTGTTGAAGAGCTCGCCATTAAGATTGTGCAACCGAACTTAGCCAAAATGGATCTAAATGCTGTCGATTCGGGAATCGATCTAAGTAATTTTACGGACCTACAAAGTCTTCTCAATGCCGAGGAAATGGATGGTAGTGAAAATTATTACGAATTAAAAAGTTCAGTTGTTGTTGGAAGGTAAGACAGGGGGCAGTAATGACACGGAACGCCCCATTTTACATTTATTTACAATCTTTCAATGTCAATGACATTCATAACGGCCCTTGTCAATACAGGTATATATTATTTAGTACATAGCTTTCATTGTACCTACTGTCACCGCAATGTACTTCAATTTAATTGAAGTAGGTCGCTTTATATTCATGTATTTTGTACTGACATGACAAAGCCTATTATTTTTATTCTGTATATTTTGACAAGATAATGCTCTAAAAAGTTTTATTTTGTTACTTTGTATCACAATGTTATGGCTATTGTGGCTATCGTATACCAGTTATGGGTTCTATTGTATCCAAAGTTTCTACAATTTACATTGTCATCATCAGTTTGTATGGTATATTACTTCTGTTTTCTGTTATACAAAGTTTCTACAATTTACATTGACATCATCCATTTGTATGGTATATTTCTTCTGTTTTCTGTTATACAAAGTTTCTACAATTTACATTAGTATCAACAGTTTATATGGTATATACTCCTGAGTATTATTGTACACAATGTGTCTACAATTTACATGATCATCATCAGTTTATATTAGGCTGTAAACAAAATGTTCTGAAGATAAGTCAAATATTTGGAGTTTGTGTTCCAAAACTTGTTTGACAGTTATATAATTTAATTATTTCTATGAAGACAGTTGACAATCAAGATGAATAGAAAGGGCTAAGGGTACTGTCACAACAACATACACTCATTGTACACTGCAAGGAGTCAAAAAGTATGACGTAAAACTACTACTTTAGGCTTATATCCAGCTTACTATATAGTATATTCTTACTGTTTACTGTTTACAATAATATGGAACAAAGCAGGCACCAAGCCAAAAACATATAGAATGAATTGATTAGCCTATAAAATATTCCCATTGTGTTCATTTGAAGTGTTCTGATTATCTTCCAACACTTTAGGTTTTATATTTGGTAGGCCTTATTAAAGCATTGAACTAGATGACCTGATCAGGATTGTATACCTGAAACATGTGTCTGTAGCATAAGATGAACTCAAAATCCTAACTTCTATTTCTCAAACTAGCTGTCCTGATGAGGTCTGTATATCTGAAACACATGTCTGCAGTTTGAAGGACATAGGTGTGGCTTGTCATTTTAAAACTAATTTGTATTTCCTTATAGTTAAATTGTAACTTGAAAAAAAAAGGGACATATTTGTTTTAATATTTCCTTCACCAGCCGTTGGAGGTCAATTTCAATATTTGTATTACTTTTCAGAATACGATTGTTCGTCAGGTTTCCATGAAATTCCATAAAAACCAATACATCAATACTCATATAAGCCTCATTGTCAATATTGATATTTTAAGAATCTTGTGCCATATTGAATAACTGAATTTAAAGGGATTGTTATGAAGTATCAGGGACACTGATAGTATCAATTTGCACCTTTCCAATTTCAATCAGATTACTGTGGTTCCTGTAATTCAACTATAAAACAATTGCAGGAATCACAGTCAAAACTAGATAGTTAAAATTGATATCAGTGTCCCCGATAGACAATAAAAAATTTAAAAACCTCATTTCAATCCCATTTAAGAGACTTGTGTCAGCCGTATTGAATAATTGAATTGGAGAGCGGTGATTATCGTCAACTTGGCGCTACTTGTATCAACTTGTAGCTTCCTTTTAATGAATTCTCGATTTATTGTATAAGTTGAATATTTTCTGAGGTCATTTTGACTTCACCGTCTACCAGGATGTAAAATCCCAGTTCTATTTTAATTATTTAGGTCAATTTGATTTCTTTGTCAAGGAAATCGTGGACAAAGAAAAAATTGATTAAAAAAATTGCAGATAAAAATAAAAAGATAATTTTATATTTTTACAGCATCTTTTACATAATTTACAGAATTAGTTCTTTCATAAGCAATTCTACCAAAAAATACCGTACTTTAGAAACAGTAGAATAAAATATTTGGGCTAGCCTACTTTTACGGCAAATATTTCCCTCATTGCACAAGGCATGGTATTGCTTCTAAATATCAATTCAGTAAGGTGCATACATATAACATATAAAATGGTGAAGTTGTAAAAACTTATAATAATCTTGCAAAATTTCTCTCATTGCACACTGCATAGCTTTTTCCGTCTTCATTGAGCCAATCAAGTGCAGAAAAGTAGGTCATAAAACTCGACAATTCATTTCCAAACTATTTGAATTTATATTTTGTGTATTTTCAGTCCAATAACAGAAATAAAACATGCTAGTATGCCGTCCCGGACCAACCTTCGACAAGAATTGGAACGTCAACAATTTCTGAACGAAGAGAAGCAGCTGTTGATGAGAACTAGCCCTCAACTTCAACAATCAGAAGGAATCCAAGTTCCACAGATTCCAGCTTCCGCAGAGATTCCACATAAAGTCTTTCAGGTTAGAATGTTCATGACTTTGTCTCCTGATCAGTGAGTTCTTTTCAGATTTGAAAATTTTAAATTCATTTCTGAACCAGTCCCAGTTCAAGTAAATTCCTTTGTTTTTTTTATCTCATGGTTTTTGTAGATATTTTGAAATGTTGGCACATAAGTAAACCAGCCATCAGTTGGGAAAAATCATCGTAAATTTCAAGATAATGGTCTAAACTGTTACAATATTTGTAACAATTTTGAAAGGTTGTCGTAAATTTCCAAAAAAATGTTGCAATGACATCTTTTGATATCTGTCTTATTTTGATCTAAAAAATGTTGTTGATGAATGTTGAAAATTATACAATGACATCTTTTCCTTATCTGCCTTTTTTTTTCTCTACAGGTGAAGACATTGTTACAACACCCAACACGATATTACGTTGAACAAAGTCAGAAACGACAAGTTCAACATTTCCTGAGTAAATCCCAGGGACGAACTACCATAACACAATCCCTACCCACAATTCACGATGAACAGACCCTGGATCTACTGTCTCCCACCATGACTGGTAGCGCTCCTGTAGAAGGTGATGCTTCTGATGTAAGTAATTCATCAGTTATTGCCCTTGATTTTACAATTATTGACTTGGATAACATTGAGTTTTTACTTGTTTCAAAGCTAATCATTTGGTAAGGACAATTAACTAATGTGCAGGCTGTGCACTTAAAGATTCCTCAACAGTTGGATATCTGTAAAGAAAATATTTATGCTGCTGTACTGACAAAATTTCCCTTATTCCACACTGCATGGCATCGTCTGTTTTCATTAACCCAATGGGTTGTTGCTCTAGTACAGTGGTTCACAACCTATTTCAGCCTTCACACCTCTGAAGCAATCACCTGGACCTTTCACACCCCAAAAATTTGTTTCATCCACATTTGCAGCATATGATGATATGAGGTGCTCTCTCAACTCAAAATAAATTCACCAGTTGGCCACACCCCTGACACCCTAGTGAAAACACCCCCTGTTGGGAACCAGGGCTCTAGTAGGATGAAGAATTCCATTTTATGTGAATTTTTTGATCAATTTCAGATGGACAGGCTGTTGAATGGTATTTTAGGTTTTGAAGAAACTGTAACAGGAGGTGGAAGTGTGGACAGCGATCTCCATTTTATAGAACCTTCTCTGGGTCCTGCTATGTCCTCTACAGTAAGTGGTGTATTTTTTTTGGGCAGGGGAAGGGGGATTAGGTTTCTTTTTCTGCTCTAGTCAGTATTTATAAAGGATTGGCTTGGACATCTTGATTCTTGAAGTATAGTGTATTTCTTAAAGAAAAGGGGGTATGGAAGCTGGGTTGTACGTTGTCCGAGGAGGGAGGTGGGGTGTTTTTAGGGGTCTTAATGTAATATCAGCACTTGTTGAGTTGTCATTGACAAAGAAGAGGATAGCCAATTAACATGGTTTAAATTAAGATAAAGTGTATCAACTGTTAGTGGTGGTGAAATCAGTATGTGGTATATAACTGATATGGCCCAGCTGTTACACTAATATTTTAATATTCAGATCTACATATTGTAAATAATATTAATATTATTGTGATCTATTTATATATCTTACTGATCAATATATCTGATACAGTTTAAAGTCAGTCAGTTGAAGGTCTAGGATACAATGACATTTATCGACTAAGATCCATGGTAACAAGGTCTGAAATACGAAGGGAGGGGGTTTATATTCGGATCTTACTTATCAATATTATTGATTTTTAAATCAAATTCAAACTGCAGGAAAAATATTTTTACTTACCAAAGGTATAAATGCTTAAAATTGGTTATGGGTAGGGTGTTGGCTTTGTGGAGGTAGAGAATATTTGCACCGAGAAAAATATCATGACCTATAAATGAGCTGCCCAAAAATTTGAATTAGAGCGTAACTAATAAATGACATACAGGAAAAATTAAACTCTTTAGCTTACATAGGTTAAATATTAGTTTCAATTTCCCTAAGTTTTCCAAAATATTTGCCCAAGAACATTAATTGGAGAGAACTATAGTTCAGCCCAACTCCCACAGACATACAGGGAAGATTTAACGCTCAAAACAGAAGTTAAATATGAGTTTTTATTTCCCTGTGTTTGACCTAAATTTAATTTTATTATCAGATTTTCTTAGAAAGAAGGAAATTATGATTTTTTTAAGTAACTTTTTATCAAGATATTTTATTGTGGACTTGTCGTGACTCACATATCTCTCAGATAAAATTACCTTTTTTAAATTGTCATTTTAGAGTTGAGGGTTGACCTAGTTTTAAAATGATTAATTTATGTCATTCAACATTAAAAATAGCATATTTTACAAGATTTTGTCACCCTTTTTTTGACCTCAAAAATTCATATTTATGTATTATTTTGGGTATGATAAATTCATTTAATTCAAATTAGAAGGTTTTACAGTTATTAATCAGAGAAAGTGATGACTTTTTTGGACTGAAACCTGTGATATTAATATTTTAAGTCTAAACAAAGACAGTGTTGACATATTTTTACCTCCAAGTGTTGACTCAAACTTCTTATCTAACTTTTTTTTTCTTCAATTGTCTTTTTCTTCTAACTTTACTTTTCATTTATTGTACAAGAGCTGAAATTGAATAAACAAATTCCAAGAGCTTAAAGCTGACAAGCTTTAAATTTTTTTTCAGTTGCCATATTCTTCTAACTTTACCTAACAGAAAGAAAAGAACTGTTGTTAAGCTCATATTTAAGAAAGTTTTCGGACACGGCTCAAAAGTTTAAACGAAAAATGTTTTTTTTTTTGCAGTTGCCATATGCGTCAAACTTTACCCATGAAACAGTTGGTGTGAAATCCTCGTCATCTTGTCCTGCAGAAATAGAACCAGTAGAGATTCCATTATTCACCTCGGAGGAAGACGCCAAACTCTGGGCTAAAGACAGACATAAAAAAGATACACATAATATGAGTGAGTGGCTGAATACCTTAAGATTTTTCAGAGAAGGGGCATAAAACCAGGGGGGGTCCACATCCCTCTGCATTTTGGAACTGAACACCAAAAGGTGTCAAAAAGTCAGTTTGATCACCACCACTGCACAAAACTCAATTTCATCAGCCCAATAAGGTAAAGACAATTATGAAATAAAACTCCATTTCATTTCATAAGCTCAATAAGGTATAGAACAGTAGGATATAAAACTCTATTATATTTCATAAGCTCAAATAGGTACAAAACCATTGTCTGTAAGACTCAATTCCTTTAGCCATGTTGAGTGCAAATGCAAAACATAAGAAGTAAAACTCCATTTAATTTCGTTCATTTTGTTTCACGCTAGTTGAAAGACGAAGAAGGTTCAATATAAATGATAGAATTAAAGAACTGGGAACACTTTTACCGAAATCTACAGATCCGTAAGTATACATTGTTATTTACAACATTGCTGGATGACATTTGTCAAAAATAGATAATCAAGGCTTTTTTCAGATAGGTATAACTGCTGTGATAACCAATTGACTGAGCTGAAGACTGACTGTGATTGTAAATTTAACAGTTTTAAAGTTTTGCTTGGCAGTTGCTGGCCGACATCTGGTTAAAAAATAAATATCCGAATGCAAACAAAGTTTGTCAGACGTTTGTTGGTTAATTACTTCAAATAGAAAACTAAAGTAAACTGCCCAAGAAAAGGGGAATAAAAAGCCTGTTTCAGACACATATTGTTTTAGTTATGGCTTGGTTGGAAATTTCATAACAAAACAAAGAAAACAATGTTATATTATTAATGATGAAGATCAGAAGGTTGATAAGATTGGAGACACTCTCACTTGTGGTTAAATCAAACCTAATTTTTATAAACTTTGATCTATTTTTATCTTATCTATATTATCTTGATATTAGTTTTAATACTGGTATTATTTTATAAGTGGGAGGTTTTAGACATTCTGTCCTACTTTTTTTTCTGAATAGTGAAAAATTAGTCCGTTCACACCAAAATGAAAACTGTTCTTGGTTAAATAACTAGTGTTAAGGTGAATTGAGAATTTAACTCATCGAAAGCACAGGCCTAGGTCCGAAGCAAGGACTATTTTACTAGTATAAGGCCTTAATTTGCATCCAATTTCATTTGTACACTAATTATTTTGAAAAGTTGTCTTCATGTTTTCCCTTTCAATAGAGAGAGACAGAATGAAGTTTTTCAAAAGTTTGTCAGGGTTATAGAAACATTTCTTTCCCTGAATCATGAAATCAGCCTGCTGACGACAATCTGACTCTTCTTCAGGTGTTACTCAGCTAAATCTATATTACAGACGATTACTGCATATCACTGTTACTCCAAACAGTGATAAAATTAATCTGTACAAGCAAGACTATTCCATTAATCAAAATCTCATGTCACATATAGAAAAATCTAAAGTAAAAGTTGTACAGTAGGAAAGCCAGTAATAAATCTGATTGTTAACAGTTGTTTTAATTAAATCCTGTTATATTTTTTAGTGACATGCGACAGAATAAAGGAACGATATTAAAAGCGTCAGTAGATTATATACGAAGATTAAAACGAGACCAAGATAAGATGAGACATGCTGAGGAGAAAAACAGACAACTCGAGGCTCAAAATAGAAAATTATTACTCAGAATGCAGGTAATTATAGACTTCTTCTAGACACCTGATACCACTTTTCATTATAGAATACTTATTCACTTATAATTGATATACTTGCTCATGTGAAAAGTTCATTAGCTACTACCAATGCTCTGGATTTTGGTTTCCTTTTGCTGTTTAGATCATTAGTAATTTGGTTTATTTATTATTATGACTTATTAGCCTGTATTCACTCAAAAAGAATTTGAATTGCGATATTGACGTCAAGGATTCCAGAGTTCCAGCAGGAACCACAGATGTAATACAAATATTTAGAATGACACAAATCATTTTCACAATATCAAGCTATTATGAACTTTGTTTTATAGTTTGAAACCATTAGCCACTTTTTTTCGTATGACCAAAGGTTGTAAATGCACCGATTTATTTGGATGAAATCAAACGACGGATTGTAAACGATATAACATGTCTCTTTAGATGGAATTCTTAATACCTTGACATTGTAAAGATGGTTGTATTTCGTTTTCGCCATTTGTTTTTTAATCCACCATTTTGTTTTTTCCAGCAACTGAATTTAGTAATGAAATCCCACGGAATGAACACCGGATTGAGCGAAGATTCTGCAGCCTTGACAACCATGGTTTCCCCGAACACAACTGATCTAATCAAACAGGAACCCAATGAACAGCCATTTCAATGTGTTCAGAGTTTACAGTTAACGACTTTTGATAATTTGATGGAGGATTCGTCTCCAGTGAGCGGAGATCCCATGTTAACATCCAACCCAGTTAGTCCTTTTATGGACGATACAAGCTCAAGTTATTGAAGTGACTAAACATGTAAAGTGAAAAACTTTTTGTTTGTACTGGCCAGTTGTGCATAGACTGAAAACAGTGAAGGCCTAGAACCAGTAATAGTTTTGAGACTATGTGAACTTCAGGCCAAGTGAAATTGTTTTGGAATTGTTTAAGACGCGTCAATTCGTTCAAGACTATCAGAAGTTGTTTATGATAAAACTTAGTCGTCCAAGATAAGTTAGTTTCGACTATCAGAAGTTGTTTAAGATTAATGGAAAGTTTGAATGAAATGATTGAAAGACGCTGTGGAAATTGTTGAAAGTTTTTCAAATATCTTTGGTTAGAGAGTGACTGTTGTTGAATGGCAGATACTAATGGTATGATGTTGGCTTGTTTTGAACAGGATTGCTAGTTTTTAACTTAGCAATTGAAAACCAGTGAAAAGTTGGTGAATTTTGAGAATAGAAGTTGATGTTAATAGCAGTATCAAAAAAGGACGTGCCATGGATCAAAAGAGAAAAGCCATCAAGAATTTGGATAACAATTTGGGAATGCAGAAATTTGAAAAGCGAAAAATAAAGAATGAATGATCAAAAGGAAACAGTAGAAGGTTGAGGAAAAGTGAACAAACTATGCAATAATGTAAATCCTATATTTAAAAGTGCTAGAAATGAAGGAACTATGTCAGAGTTACACGTTCGACTGTGTTTTCTCCTGATTGAAATGAGACAGATAACGCCATGCAGTGTGCCAGGACAGCGGCATTAGACTGTTGATTAATGCATTTCAATTGTCGTGTGATCGCTACAATCCAGCTGGTGACACGCAGGACCTTAGATTTTGTCGCATCTGAATGATAATAGAGTGCTAAAGATCCAAAAGTTGTAGAAAGATACAGTGAAAGAGAGAAATATATGTGTATATAAAGTATATTTATTAGGCTAAAAGACAAATGTTGTAGAGTTTTTAAGACTTTTTGTTGGGAAGAACCCGCACGTGGATTCTCTTAAATTGTTTTGCTACGTACATCTCTAGGAGATTTTTCTAACTTGTTATTGTTACCTTTGTTAAGTTTATATTAGATTTTAATTTGGCCAGTGACAAATGTGAAATTTTAGAAGCAATCCTTTCTGATAAATCAAAAGCACGAAGATTTGACACTGTACATTGTTATTAGTTTTAGACCAATCAGATTCATTGAAAATATAGGACCAAATTGATTTTAAATGGTAACCAATATGAATAACTATCTTGTATTCATTTGTTACATGATAGCTCATTGGTTAAAATGGCGATTTGCGAATATCGATATAATCGATAAGCAAAGTTTAAAAGTATGTTTTGAATCTATATGTGAACATAATGTATTTGATCGACTAGGAATAAATACTAAACAATTTGCTCTGTACATATTTTATTATTATATTGTACACAAACACAATGCAAGTTTTATATACATTTAAAGGTGATTTGTGAGTCCAGTCTTGCTGACTCTTATCATAAGAGGACTTTGTAAATATTGTAAATAATCCCACATTTTGTTAATATTATGATTTTATTCCATTGAAAATAGCTAATTATTATTCATATTTTCAGAACATTCTCTTTGAAAATGACTGGCATGAACCCTGCATTCTGTTGGCAATATGTTTCATAGTCTTTTGTTGTTTTCCACCGAACAAAATTTGTTACATTAACATACTGTAGAGGGCAATACGAAACGTTTTTAATGTGTATTTCATTTAAATACAGATCACTAATCCCCTCTAACCATATGTTTTGTACAAATTAATAATTACTGAATCTATAAATCATATTTGACTATTCTAGTGCCTTAATTTCATTGAATATATTAAATTACAATCATGTACATGAATAGTTTTTAGTTTTATTAAAACCCCAAAGAAATTTGGATGTACATGCCCCTTGCCCAGTTTGTCTTATAATACAGCATTAGACCTATTATGGCTTCTTTCCTGATCAAACCGAGGAATTAAAATATTTTGGCCCTAACAAAGTCCTTATTGTACATAATATGGTGTCTCCAAAACATTTATCTTGATCAAATCTCGAAGATGACATAAATAGCTCAGTGTTGAAATTATATTTGGTACCAACAGGGTAGCAAGTTTACACTCTGAGCAAGATTAGATCGGGCCAGAAACCTACTTAAGGAGTGAGGACCATGGGCCTCCATACTTTTCCACGTGGAAAAAGGTTGGAAGCTGACCCCGCACAGGACCGACCCTATAGAAGATTCAAGGACAACCAACTCCTAGTCAAGTGAGTATAGTCATATTATTTGTGAGTTTTTTTTATAAAAGAATTAGTTTTTCTTTTGCATCTTTTTTACAGAAAATATCTATTTTATTTGTCCCATCAACCTGAACTAAGATCAAGGCCAATAGATGTAATTTGTATTACAATCCGTTATACTATAGTGATCTCCTTTATTAATTTTACCTCATTATACACCGTAATACAACATTAATACCCATCGTGGAGTCAAATCTGTAACATTTATAAATCTTAGGGGGGGTGGGGTGGGAAGAATACCCAAATCGTTGGTTTTGCCACCAACATAGAAAATTACCTGGGTTATACCCAGAGGGGGGCAAGGGGAAAAATTCTGACAACCGACCAATTCCATTACGACAACTAAACACGATACTCCTTTATCCCATCAGATATAGTACTTGCCCCC
>NW_008709504.1:349613-361266 GCF_000327385.1 Lottia gigantea
TTGGCCCCCCCCCCCCCCCCCCCCCCCCAAATCCCTTTTCCCCCCCCCCCCCCCCCCCCCAATCCCCTCTCCCTAACAATCAAGTCTGGCTACGGTCCTGTTTATACCGTTATAAGACAAGTGAGAGATGTAGTGCTAGTATGGGGCCAATATATTTGATAATTTTAATTCAGTATTCGAATTTATGAATAAGATATTGTTTAGGACCCATTATTATATAGAAGAAACATGAATTAGAAAGCTTTTTAATTCATTTACTATTTATACAATAATGCAAATTTAATGAAACACCCAAATCAGCGACGCGTATCTGAAATCTAACCTCTAAAGCTTAAATACAGTAGGGCCTATACATGGTTGATGACACAGTCCAATCCCATAGATGTTTAATAATACAGTATTATATAGTATATTATGGAGATATCTATAGTCCAACCCTATATAGATGGAGGTGTCAATAATCCTCTGACAAATATGACGTCTCTGACAGGCTAAAGTTTTAAAATAGGTTTAACTGATGGATATGGCGATTAAAGCAAACTGAGTGTGTTACTCCTTACACCAAAATATTCAAGAACTATTTCAACTTATTGTACACAGAGCGTTGTCAAAGTGTCAGTAACTGTCGGTTTGGCCGGTAGATTTCCGACACCGCGCTTTAAAGATCTTGTGTATTACGAACCAGTTTGAATAGATCCTGCCGGTTATATTTTCAATACTAAGTCTTGTGAAATTATCGATATAAGCCTATTGTATATTTGACTAGTCGTTGACTAGTAGGGCCTATACTAAACCAAATACAGACTGACTATTATATTCAGCCTATTGCTTATTATAGTGTATATTCGGCCTTTAGAGTGTTTATATTATAGTAATATTAGGCCTATATACCATTTTGGAGTTATACCAAATCTTAATTATGTCAAGTGGATAAGATTGTACTATTTATGATGGTAAGTAATAGCCTAAATGATGGGGAGAAAAACACTCGGCAGGATGTTGAATTGGGTGGGGCGTAGAGACGGGCTGGGGGAGCGGCTACACATAATGTGTTAAAAGTGTATATATATTACTTTTGACACTCTGGGGTTGTCAACTGGATATTATTATATAAGTTCAATGGTAAGTGATAGCCTTATTGGCGGAAAATCATTTTTCAGGAATTCTAAAGGGTTTGAACGTAAAGATAGGCATTGAGAGAGTCTACACATTTTGAGTTTATGGGTGTAAAATGTTTAATAAATATGTATACTATTTTGAATGCTATTCGCTTTGTCAAAAGCACAGCTGTGCAGGGGCATCGGGTGCTTGGAAGGGCCTAGTTAACCCACTAGTAGTAGACGTGTGTTCTCTTATTGGAGTTAAAAAAAACTCAAGTAACTTCTGAAGTTTAGGAAGGGAAATGAATGCGAATTCTTTCGAACTGCTTTTAAGGATTTCTTGTAGATTTTATGTTATTCTATATACTTTTAACTGACTGCATTCATTTTAGACGGCTTGTTTTATTTGTATTAGTCGGTGCTTTGTATTTTATGTTTTATGTGAAGCGCATAGAGTAATTTTTATTTTATATAATGGGCTCTATAAATATTGTATTTATTATTATTTTATTATGCCCACTATTTGCCAGATATGTTACCATACATCCAATCGCAGTAGCATCAGGTGTTCCGGAAGGAGAAGCATGTATTACTATATCAATAATGCCCTTATTAGTATTCCAGTCAGACTGATTGTGACATGGTTATTATCTGTAGATAGGGGTAATGAATATTAATTGATTAATTAATACTCTCTTGAGTTCAGTTGGTATTTGTTGGTATTCATTAAATTATACTAATATACTAATATGGCCTGTAGACTTCAAATTATTGTTCATACGTGATCTGTATACTATAGACTCTGTGCTCCAAAGATCTCTTGACAGGTGAAAATAAAAGATTGGATAAATTTCCGTCCAAATCAAGTAAAATAGTAGATGGACGAAAAAGCGTCATCCATGAGTTGCAGGGTGTACATGTTTAAGGTCGCTGTCTTGTTAAAACTTTCCTCATTACAAACTGCATAGCCTACTTTCACTCGTCTTCAATATAGCTGTGTATATGCTGTAAAGCCTAAAGTCCAAACAGTTTTAAGAAGCTGAGTAAATAAAGAGTCATGATTCATTAAGTGGACTTTATAACATAATATCAGATTTTGGCTGGTGAAAGCTGGCTGTAATGAAAGTAATCTTTCCTCATTTTCTAGTCGATCAAGCTGTAAATTGGTACTGAACAAGTCATCTTTCCCCATTATTCCAGTCGACCTAGCTGTAAATGGGTATAAATACTTTGGAATAGCGATGACAAGAGGTTTTACCAAGTACCAGCTGGTAAAAAGGATCCTAGGGAACCTTAGTATAGTAGTTTTCTTAGTAAAATATAATTATTTCCGTCCTTGATATTTACACAAAATTTCAGAAATATTCATACACCCTGCCTTTTATATTCTGGATTCAGTATTAGTAATTGAACCTAGGTTTTGAATTTCTCGAGGGAGAAGGTATTGAAAGGTGATATGGGAATATCGGGTACATTATAATCGAACCTTAACGGGCACCTGCTGTGTCTCTCTCTCTTTCTCGATAGATAATCCATATAATGTTATTTAATATGTTTATAATATTACCAATTCATTTTAAGTTTTTTTACTTGGCGAACTTGAATTGCACAAAACTTTTGTTAGGTGAGTGTTTTTTACTTTGTCAGTCGTATGACAACTTTTGTAAGATTTTATAAATCATTTATGGGTAGGCAAGTTCTTATTGGTCATAAGCTAGGCATGTAAGGTAGGCTATTGAAAATCTGATTTTCTTAATGTGGCTCTGAAACCTAGTCGGAACATAAAAGGTGAGCACATACTCTATTCAGCTTAATATTGACAAGTGGATATATACTTTGAGATATTATGTTTGGTCTTGTCGATGTTGTGGTTAAGAAAGAATGGACAACATCTATAGATGTTAGGTATGCCTCCAGATTGCCTCGCAGCTGTTTATTAATTGGTCATCGGTATGATTATTAGTTATAATGTCACTTGTTATTTATTCTCATCAATCAAAGAATCTGTCATTACTTTACTTTCACTTTGTATAATCAGTGTATGACAATGTATGGAACTGTATGGCAATGTATCAACTTGTGGGACAAAGTATAGCGATTTACAACAATGTTGCCGTACAACAACGTATGGAGGTGTGCAATAATATGCGGAAGTATGCGATACTGTACGATGGTGTTCGAAACATTATGACAATGTTGAAATTGTGGTACATTCTACGACTTATTTGTCAATGTAAAATGTGGGCAATTAAAGCTCGATATGGTTGCATTTTTTTTATTCTAGGTTGTTGTTGAAGAAACTTAAATGAAGTACACGATAGTTATATACTCAGAGTTGGATATAATATATGATAAAGTACATATATAATAAAAGTGATTCACTTTAGTGATTTAAGCGATAAAATTCGTAAACTTAAACCAATATATTAGCTCTACCCGTTATTCAAATCACAGTTGGATGTAACTGGTATAGATGTGAGAAAGCAAAACGTTATAAAAAGTGATACACGTCATTAAATAGAGGAAGGCTCCACTATATGAAATGAACAAAAAATGGAGATTGTTTTGACCGCCAGTTTTGCCTTGTTACTCCTTGTGACAGCAGGGAATACGTTACCAGGTATGTATGAGATCTGATGACCCCCCCCCCCCCCCCACACACACACACACACACACATACGTGCATCTAAGTATTTGTTGGCACCTGGACTGGTACCTCATTTGTGGGTACTCTAAGTTGTTACAAAGTTTTAAAAACTTTTATCATTTATTTGTTAAAAGTGACTACAAGGAATGCCAGATATGATAAGACATATTTGTTTCTTACTTGATTTTAGAAGTTATGATTGTTGGGACTTTTTATGAGGACCTAGTGTTAAGTAGTATGTTTACAGACAATTAAAAGGACGTAAAGACACTTATTAGTACACACCTTAAGGATTTGATGTATTGTCAGAACGTCCCGATAGAGATGTATATTCAGGATACACTCATTGGTATACACTTTAAGGATTTGATGTATTGTCAGGACGTCCCTATAGAGATGTATATTCAGGATACACTCATTGGTATACACTTTCAGGATTTGATGTATTGTCAGAACGTCCCGATAGAGATGTATATTCAGGATACACTCATTGGTATACACTTTAAGGAGTTGATATATTGTCAGGACGTCCCGATAGAGATGTATATTCAGGATACACTCATTGGTATACACTTTAAGGATTTGATGTATTGTCGGGACGTCTCGATTGAGATGTATATTCAGGGTACACTCATTGGTATACACTTTCAGGATTTGATGTATTGTCGGGACGTCTCGATAGAGATGTATATTCAGGATACACTCATTGGTATACACTTTCAGGATTTGATGTATTGTCGGGACGTCCCGATAGAGATGTATCATGATACACTCATTGGTATACACTTTCAGGATTTGATGTATTGTCGGGACGTCTCGATAGAGATGTATATTCAGGATACACTCATTAGTATACACCTTAAGGATTTGATTAGAGATGTATATTCAGGATACACTCATTAGTATACACCTTAAGGATTTGATGTATTGTCAGAACGTCCCGATAGAGATGTATATTCAAGATACACTCATTGGTATACACTTTAAGGATTTAATGTATTGTCAGAACGTCCCGATAGAGATGTATATTCATGATACACTCATTAGTATACACCTTAAGGATTTGATGTATTGTCAGAACGTCCCGATAGAGATGTATATTCAAGATACACTCATTGGTATACACTTTCAGGATTTGATGTATTGTCAGAACGTCCCGATAGAGATGTATATTCATGATACACTCATTGGTATACACTTTCAGGATTTGATGTATTGTCAGAACGTCCCGATAGAGATGTATATTCATGATACACTCATTGGTATACACTTTAAGGATTTGATGTATTGTCAGAACGTCCCGATAGAGATGTATATTCAGGATACACTCATTAGTATACACCTTAAGGATTTGATGTATTGTCAGAACGTCCCGATAGAGATGTATATTCAAGATACACTCATTGGTATACACTTTAAGGATTTAATGTATTGTCAGAACGTCCCGATAGAGATGTATATTCATGATACACTCATTGGTATACACTTTCAGGATTTGATGTATTGTCAGAACGTCCCGATAGAGATGTATATTCAGGATACACTCATTAGTATACACCTTAAGGAATTGATGTATTGTCAGAACGTCCCGATAGAGATGTATATTCAAGATACACTCATTGGTATACACTTTCAGGATTTGATGTATTGTCAGAACGTCCCGATAAAGATGTATATTCAAGGTACACTCATTGGTATACTCTTTCAGGATTTGCTTTATTGTCAGGGCGAGAATGGACATGCAATTCACTACACATCCGGTGGTTAATACCTTGTTGGTACTCAAGACTTAAGACAGGTGATACGCATATCAAGTTATTGTGCAAAAGAGGTGACAGTTAGCCTTAATTATCAGCACACCCATGATTTTCTTCACTTTGACCACAAGTAAAAGAAGTTTCTTCTCTCAAATATGATTGGATTCAATTGATCAACATCTCACTTTACTATCGAGACCAATTAAGAACATCTACACAAGAATGAATAATGAATATAAATGTGATCCTTTTCTTTACCATACTGATCATAAAAAGGGTAAAGTCAAGCTTAAAGGGTGGTCTACTGCATGGGCAATTGGATAATGATAGGGACCTCTGTCTGGTATTGATTATACAAAGGGTTGATTCAAGCTTTAAGGGTGGTCTAGTACATGGGTAATTGGATAATGATAGGGACTTCCATAGTGATTGTGTCTCAGATGACCACATTAAGGCAAATTGTCTAGTATTGATCATACAAAGGGTTTATTCAAGTTTAAAGTGCGGTCTAGTGCATGGGCAATTGGTTAATGATTGAGACCTCCATAGTGAGTGCATATCAGATGACCAAACTGTCTAGTATTGACCATACACAAGGGTGATTCAAGCTTAAAGGGTGGTCTGGTGCATGGGTAATTGGATAATGATGGGGACATCCATAGTGATTGTGTCACAGATGACCAAGCTGTCTGGTATTGATACTGAAAAAGGGTGATTCTCTCTTAAACGGTGGTTTAGTGCATGGGTAATTGGATAATGATTGGGACCTCTATAGTGATTGTATCTCAGACGACCAAACTGTCCGGTATTGATCATACAAAAGGGTTGATTCAAGTGTAAAGGGTAATTGAAGCTTAAAGGGTGGTCTGGTGCATGACAATTGGATAATGATGGGGACTTCTATAGTGATTGCGTCTCAGATGACCAAACTAAGACAAACTGTCTGGCATTGATCATACAAAGGGTTTTAAGTTTAAAGGGTGGTCTAGTTCATGGTCATCTGGATAATCATAGAGACATCTATAGTGATTGTGTTTCAGATGACCAAACTGTCTAGTATTGATTATACAAAGGGGTGATTTAAGCTTAAAGGGTGGTCTAGTGCATGACAATTGGATAATGATTGGGTCCTCTATAGTGATTGTGTCTCAGATGACCACATTAAGGCAAACTGTCTGGTAATGATCATACAAAGGGTTGATACATACTTTAAAGGGTGGTCTAGTGCATAGGCAATTGGATAATGATTGGGACCTCTATAGTGATTGTGTCTCAGATGACCACATTAAGGCAAACTGTCTAGTATTGATTATACGAAGGGTTGATTCAAGTTTAAAGGGTGGTCTAGTGCATGAAAATTGGATAACGATTGGGTCCTCTATAGTGATTGTGTCTCAGATGACCAAACTGTCTGGTATTGATTATACAAAGGGGTGATTTAAGCTTAAAGGGTGGTCTAGTTCAGGACTATTGGATAATGATTAGGTCCTCTATAGTGATTGTGTCTCAGATGACCAAACTGTCTGGTATTGATTATACAAAGGGGTGATTTAAGCTTAAAAGGTGGTCTAGTTCAGGACAATTGGATAATGATTGGGTCCTCTATAGTGATTGTGTCTCAGATGACCAAACTGTCTGGTATTGATTATACAAAGGGGTGATTTAAGCTTAAAGGGTGGTCTAGTTCATGACAATTGGATAATGATTGGGTCCTCTATAGTGATTGTGTCTCAGATGACCAAACTGTCTAGTATTGATTATACAAAGGGTTGATTGATACTTTAAAGGGTGGTCTAGTGCATAGGCAATTGGATAATGATTGGGACCTCTATAGTGATTGTGTCTCAGATGAACACATTAAGGCAAACTGTCTAGTATTGATTATACGAAGGGTTGATACATACTTTAAAGGGTGGTCTAGTGCATAGGCAATTGGATAATGATTGGCACCTCTATAGTGATTACATATCAGGTGACCAAACTGTCTGGTATTGATGATACAAAATGGTGATTCAAGTTTAAAGGGTTGTCTAGTGCATGATAATTGGACAATGATTGCGAACTCTATAGTGATTGTGTCTCAGATGACTACATTAAGGCAAACTGTCTGGTATTGATCATACAAAAAAGTTATCAAGCTTAAAGGGTGGTCTAGTGCATGAAAATTGGATAATGATTGGGTCCTCTATAGTGATTGTGTCTTAGATGACCACATTAAGGCAAACTGTCTGGTATTGATCATACAAAAAAGTGATCAAGCTTAAAGGGTGGTCTAGAGCATGAAAATTGGATAATGATTGGGAACTCTATAGTGATTGTGTCTCAGATGACTACATTAAGGCAAACTGTCTGGTATTGATCATACAAAAAAGTGATCAAGCTTAAAGGGTGGTCTAGAGCATGAAAATTGGATAATGATTGGGAACTCTATAGTGATTGTGTCTCAGATGACTACATTAAGGCAAACTGTCTGGTATTGATCATACAAAAAAGTGATCAAGCTTAAAGGGTGGTCTAGAGCATGAAAATTGGATAATGATTGGGAACTCTATAGTGATTGTGTCTCTGATGACCACATTAAGGCAAACTGTCTAGTATTGATCATAGAAGAGGGTGATTTAAGTTTAAAGGGTGGTCTAGTGCATAGGCAATTGGATAATGATTAAACCTCTGTAGTGATTGCGTCTCAGATGACCACATTAAGGCAAACTGTTTAGTATTGATCATACGAAGGGTTGATTCATACTTTAAAGGGTGGTCTAGTGCATGGGCAATTGGATAATGATTGGGACCTCCATAGTGATTGCATCTCAGATTACCACATTAATACAAACTTTCTAGTATTGATTATACAAAGGATTGATTCAAGCTTAAAGGGTGATCTAGTGCATGGGCAATTGGATAATGATAGAGACCTCTATAGTGATTGCGTCTCAGAGGACCACACTAAGGCAAACTTTCTAGTATTGATTATACAAAGGATTGATTCAAGCTTAAAGGGTGATCTAGTGCATAGGCAATTGGATAATGATAGAGACCTCTATAGTGATTGTGTCTCAGATGACCACACTAAGGCAATCTTTCTGGTATTGATTATACAAAGGATTGATTCAAGCCTAAAGGTCGGTCCAGTACATGGCTATTGAATAATGATAGGGACCTCTATAGTGATTTCATTTCAGATGACCACATTAATGCGAACTGTCTAGTATTGATCATACAAAGGGTTAATTCAGGCTTTAAGATTGGTCTAGTGCATGGGCAATTGGATAATGATAGAGACCTCTATAGTGATTGCGTCTCAGATGACCACACTAAGGCAAACTTTCTAGTATTGATTATACAAAGGATTGATTCAAGCTAAAAGGGTGGTCTAGTTCATGGGCAATTGGATAGTGATTGGGACCTCTATAGTGATTGTGTCTTAGATGACCACATTAAGGCAAACTGTCTAGTATTGATCATACAAAGGATTGATTCAATTTTAAAGGGTGATCTAGTGCATGGGCAATTGGATAATGATTGGGAACTCTATAGTGATTGTGTCTCAGATGTCCACATTAAGGCAAACTGTCAGGTATTGATTATACAAAAGTGTGATTCAAGCTTTAAGAGTGGTCTAGTGCATGACAATTGGATAATGATTGGGATCTCTATAGTGATTGTGTCTCAGATAACCAAACTAAGGCAAACTTTCTAGTATTGATTATACAAAGGGTTGATACATACTTTAAAGGGTGGTCTAGTGCATAGGCAATTGGATAATGATTGGGAACTCTATAGTGATTGTGTCTCAGATGACCACATTAAGGCAAACTTTCTAGTATTGATCATACAAAAAAGTGATTCATACTTAAAGGGTGGTCTATTGCATGACAATTGGATAATGATTAGGACCTCCATAGTGATTGCATCTCAGAATACCAATCTGTCTGGTATTGATCATACAAAATGGTGATTCAAGTTTAAAGAGTGGTCTAGTACATGGGCAATTGGATAATGATAGATACCTCTATAGTGATTGTGTCTCAGATGACCACATTAAGGCAAACTGTCTAGTATTGATTATACAAAGGGTTGATACATACTTTAAAGGGTGGTCTAGTGCATGAGCAATTGGATAATGAGAGAGACCTCTACAGTGATTGTGTCTCTGATGACCACATTAAGGCAAACTGTCTAGTATTGATTATACAAATGGTTGATACATACTTTAAAGGGTGGTCTAGTGCATGGGCAATTGGATAATGATTGGGACCTCTATAGTAATTGTGTCTCAGATGACCACATTAAGGCAAACTGTCTAGTTATGATTATACAAAGGGTTGATTCATACTTTAAAGGGTGATCTAGTGCAAAAAACAATTGGATAATTGGATTGGGACCTCTATAGTAATTGCATATCAGATGACCAATCTGTCTGGTATTGATGATACAAAATGGTGATTCAAGTTTAAAGGGTGGACTAGTGGATGGGCAATTGGATAATGATAGAGACCTCCATAGTGATTGTGTCTCAGATGACTAAAATGTCTGGTATTGATCATACAAAGGGTAAATTCAAGATTAAAGGGTGGTCTAGTTAGTTCATGGGCAATTGGATAATGATAGAGACCTCCATAGTGATTGTGTCTCAGATGACCAAACTGTCTGGTATTGATCATACAAGAGGGTGATTCAAGTTTAAAGGGTGGTCTAGTGCATGGGCAATTGTATAATGATTGGGAACTCTATAGTGATTGTGTCTCAGATGACCAAACTAAGGCAAACTGTCTAGTATTGATTATACAAAGGGGTGATTCAAGCTTTAAAGGGTGGTCTAGTTCATAGGCAATTGGTTAATGATAGGGACCTCTATAGTGATTTCATTTCAGATGTCCACATTAAGGCAAACTGTCTAGTATTGATTATACAAAGGTTTAATTCAAGCTTAAAGGGTGGTCTAGTGCATGACAATTGGATAATGATAGAGACTTTCATAGTGATTGTGTCTCAGATGACCAAACTAAGGCAAATTGTCAATTATTGATTATACAAAGGGTTGATACATACTTTAAAGGGTGGTTTAGTGCATGGGCAATTGGATAATGATTTGGACCTCTATAGTAATTACGTCTTAGATGACCACATTAATACATACTGTTTAGTATTGATTATACAAAGGCTTGATACATACTTTAAAGGGTGGTCTAGTGCATGGGCAATTGGATAATTATTGGGAACTCTATAGTGATCGTGTCTCAGATGACCACATTAAGGCAAACTGTCTGGTATTGATCATACAAAAAAGTGATCAAGAGTAAAGGGTGGTCTATTGCATGAAAATTGGATAATGATTGGGACCTCTATAGTGATTGTGTCTTAGATGACCACTTTAAGGCAAACTGTCTAGTATTGATCATACGAAGGGTTGATTCATACTTTAAAGGGTGGTCTAGTACATGGGCAATTTGATAATGATAGAGAATTCCATAGTGAGTGTGTCTCAGATGACCACATTAAGGCAAACTGTCTAGTATTGATTATACAAAGGGGTGATTCATACTTTAAAGGGTGGTCTAGTTCATGGGCAATTGGATAATGATTGGGACCTCTATAGTGATTGTGTCTTAGATGACCACATTAAGGCAAACTGTCTAGTATTGATTATACAAAGGGGTGATTCATACTTTAAAGGGTGGTCTAGTGCAAAAACAATTGGATAATGATTGGGACCTCTATAGTGATTGCATATCAGATGACCAAACTGTCTGGTATTGATCATACAAAAGGGTGATTCAAGTTTAAAGGGTGGTCTATTGCATGGGCAATTGGATAAGGATAGAGACCTCTATAGTGATTGTGTCTCAGATGACCCCATTAAGGCAACCTGTCTAGTATTGATTATCCAAAGGGGTGATTCAAGTTTAAATGGTGGTCTAGTGCATGGGCAATTGAATAATGATTGGGACCTCTATAGTGATTGTGTCTTAGATGACCACATTAAGGCAAACTGTCTAGTATTGATTATACAAAGGGGTGATTCAAGTTTAAATGGTGGTCTAGTGCATGGGCAATTGGATAATGATTAGGACCTCTATAGTGATTGTGTCTCAGATGACCAAACTGTCTGGTATTGATCATACAAGAGGGTAAATTCACGCTAAAGG